>NW_026652488.1:0-47373 GCF_009828535.3 Hylobates moloch
CCCAGCTAATTTTTGCATTTTTAGTATATATAGTATATACATTTATATATGTATATATAATTATTTTTCATCTATTTATTTTCATGAAATAAATTTTCATGTCATTGAGAGAAAACATGTCTTTCTTTCATCATCTCCAATCTATTGAAGAGCCTATTCCAGAGGATACTTATAAAGTATTATAAAGTATTATAAAGTAGCTTAAGATACACAGAGAATTATTATCAATTTTTTACATTAGATATTACAATTTCTTTTAGCAAACAAAGTCTAACCTTAACATTCCTAAATATTTTGCAGTAACCATGAAAGCAAATTACTGAACTTTAAGCAGTTCACAAGATTATTACACTTTTGATTTTGCAGACAGGGTAAAAAGCCACAGAGAGTACATCTGTTTTAACCATCTGGTGGCTTCTGTTCCAGAGCCTCATCTCATAACTCTAAGGAGATCTTCGTTTTTTCCATATCAAGTCTACTTTTCTCTCGAATCCACTAGTTCACACTCAACAATGAATGGGCATTAAGTCAGAAATTACCATGACTAAAACATGGTCTCATTGAACTGTTTAGACTGTGACTGATAAATCTCACAGGTTGCTGGAAAATATTAATTATATTTCAGGAAACTGCTGTTATATAAATTACCCCATTGTTGTATCCTGAATGAATTTCCAGTTGATAGCTAATTCCTCTAATGACTCATTCCAATTATTAATGCAGTTGGCTACCTAATAGAAGATTCATCTCTAAAATGGCAAATCTTGCCTCAGAATAAGAGCCTTAGAGGGTAAAGTGGCTATACTTCCAAAGAAGAAATAGATGCTATTTATCTACTAGTTCAAGTCTCGAGAATAATGAAATTGTTACTTGTAAAAGCAATTTCAACAAAAGGTCATCAGCTCTACTTTATTAATGTATGCAAAATTATAACTGTAATAGAGTATCTTAAATTATTGACCTGCTCAACATAAAGGCCAACATTAAAATTACTGAAATGATTGAACATATTATAGTCTAAAGATCAGGTAGCTTTGAAATTCCTCAGCAAAATATGAAAGAATGGTGTTTATATTTGTGTTTGAGTATATTCTATTTAAAAACACATATTTGCTGAGTGTCTACCAGCTGTCAAATATAGAACAAGAAGTAAGAAAAGCAAAGTAGGAGTAATACGGCCTTCAAAAGTCTTGCAACGTAGTGAGAAAGGTAAATAGTTCAAGACATTTAATATATGACAAAACACAGTATATAAGAATTAAAATGAGGTTATTTGAGAGCACAGAGGACAAACATTTAGTACAGTTTTGAAGGTACTGTTGCTGCAGAAGAACTTTGTGTTATTAACCAGAGGTAATGTCTTGCCACTTCTACCATTGATTCTGTGCTCTAATTCACTATATCTCAATAGTGACAAGAACCAAGCTGAAGGATTGCTAGATGATGTTGAATTACTTTTTTATGACAGAGGAGGGCTCAGCCCCACCTCACACATTTCTGTTGCCATGGATTTCAAATTAAATGTTTCCCAATCAAAGCATATACAACCTTGTTCTATTCATCATAACTTTACCACACAGGCAACAGCACACATTTTTGATCTCTGTTGCTTGTGACAGCAGATGAGCTGAGCATGACTGATTAGAAATCACCACCTGCTCAGTGCTTAATACAAAGGAAAAATTGTGGCTGTGCTGTTTGGAATGGAAATTCATCAGTGTAAGATCAGTATGTCACTTATATTCCCCACCATGAAAAGTGTAAGTTACTGAGTGTGTGGGATAAAATATTGTGCAACAGATACCTGTTTTCTCCTTGAGAATTTCCCTCTGAAGATGTCAAGGACAGAGTGTGACTGATGAGACCACTATAGGTCTTTCTCTAGACCTCCACAGTTGCTGTTTAGAGCATAAAAATAACAGTAGTTGTTTTGAAAGTAACAACATATCAATAAAATGCATGAGGTCCCAAAAGGTGGCCAGTACTCAATTGTGATCTAAGGCTGTTCCGATGGAAAGAAGGAGAGAAAAGATGGTTTCCAACTCCAAACCCAGAAATGTTTCATTTAAGTCTCCATGTAGAACTGAGGAACAGAAATCATGTGGATTTGCTATAATTTTTGAGCAAAGACAGGTCAAGGGAACCATTAAACTGCAAATAAACAGAGAAAGTACTCAGCGTAATCACATTAGATAGATAGCAAGATAGAGTTTTGTCTGCCTCTTCCGTCTACCAGCTTGCCTCACTCTTCCCCACTTAAATTTCTGATTTTACTCAGTAATCTCTTCCAGATTTCCATGTCAGTTCTCCACATGGTTCTTAATGTCATATAGTTGTATTTGAATAGCAGTTTGTTGTTTCCTTGGGACACACAATAGAAATCTGGCCTTACTAAAATTTTAACAGTATGCACAGGTTTGTTGTTGTAAGAAAGCAGATCAGATGCTACCAAGACTCAAATCTAAAAATAATTAAAAAATCAGTAATCTGTTTTCTGGTCCTTTGACCACCAGTTTAACCCTCACAGTAATTTTATGAATTCGGTATCTGTGGTAGGTAGAATTTAAATAGGGTCCCCAGGGTTCCTACCCCTTGGTGTTCATGCTGTATGTAATTTCCTCCCTGACGTGTGAGCAGGACTCGTAAATAAAATGTAATATTACTCCCATGATTACATTACTTTATGTAGCAGGAGGAATTTTACAGATGAAATTAATGTTCCTTTTAGTTGACTTATAAGTTAATCATAAGGGAGATTATCCAGGGTGGGACTGTCCCCATTAAGGGAGATGTTAAAGAAATTTAAAGCGTGATAGGTTCTTCTGCTGGCCTTAAAGGAGCAAAGCGCTACTTTGTACAGGTAATCATTGGTGCATCTAGGAGCTGAGAATGGCTCCTGCTTGACGGCAAGCAAACAAGAAAATGAGGCCGGGAACGGTGGCTCACGCCTGTCATCCCAGCACTTTGGGAGGCCGAGGCGGGTGGATCACGAGGTCAGGAGATCGAGACCATCATGGCTAACACTGTGAAACCCCGTCTCTATTAAAAATACAAAAAATTAGCTGGCGTGGTGGTGGGCGCCTGTAGTCCCAGCTACTTGGAGAGGCTGAGGCAGGAGAATGGCGTGAACCCGGGAGGCGGAAGCTGTAGTGAGCCGAGATCGATCGTGCCACTGCACTCCAGCGTGGGCGACAGAGTGAGACTCTGTCTCAAAAAAAAAAGAAGAAAAAGAAAATGAGAACCTCAGCCTCACCACCGCAAAGAACTAAATTCTGCTAGAACAAGTGACTTTGGAAGAGGACTCCAAGCTTTAGGTGAACTTGTAGCTCTTTCTGACACCTTGTTTTCAGCCTGGTGAGCCCCTGAATCAAGGAACCAGTTAATTTGACCAACAGAAATTGTGATATGATAGATTTGTGTAATTTTAAACTACTAATTTAATGAAAATTTGCTTTAAAACAGTAGAAAACTAATAAAATGCCTTATCATATTGTTTATTTCAATTATTGAAATGAGGAAACTAAAACTTAGGAACATCAAATAACTTGTTCACATAGGCTCACAAGTCAAGGCTCTTTGCCCCTAGAACCCATAATATTACCATTTCCCTTTATAGAACAACAATGTTCCTAACAGACACTAATCCAAGAGGGAGAATATATCTACAGGCGTGGCAGAGAAAGATACCAATAGGTAACAAGATAGAAGCAGAGATACTAAAACCTACCAATCAAAATGGAGAGTAAAAGCAACAAATCTGAGAGTGAATTCTCAGGAAAGAGGTATGGTACAGCAGTGGATATGCAGGAATATGTAGAGTAAATGTAAAGCCCATTTACCTGCTTTAATCTACTGTTGAACAACTTATCCCTTCATTATAATAGCTAGAATGGGAGGCAAAAGAAAGAACTGCCATGAGTTATAAAGTATGTTTTATTCTATTCAAGAGCATGGAGAGCAATTGTGGCTCAAAATGAACTTCAAAACAGTAATAAGAGAAATGGTGCAAGTTTTAGAAAAAGGGATAGTGATTCAGGAATTTGAAAACAATTTGTAAATAGTGGAGCCAGCAGTTCTGAGGAATGAGAAAAAAATATGTAAATAAACAAAAATATCTTACAGAAATAGGATTTAAAAATAACATACTTCAATAGAGCCAGTATTCAAAACCATGCAACTTTCTCCTGAAATGTTCCATAAGACAGAAGCAGGCAAAAGGGACACAGAAAGGTGTTCAGAAAAGTGGTTTGGTGGGAAGAATGTGGCAGCAAGACAATGGGTTGAGATAATTGGCTGCTGAATGATTAGAAAAATATGGAGGTCTTAAAGAGGTCCTATATTTGAGAACCAGTTCCAATAGAAGTTTAGTAAGAAAGAAGTAACTCTTCTTCCTTATTAAGTGTTATTAAGTTCTTTATTATGTTGTGTTAATTATCCACTGAACTAGAGAGTTGTGTTACTAATCCACTGAACTTTGTTTTTCAGATTGAAAAAGAGCACTCCCATTACAAATGTGTTCTTCTTGGGGCTTGCACAGTAAAGTTCATCACCCTGTCTTATCCTTTTACAAACTCAGGCATCCTGGAAACGAAAGAGGTCCCAAAATCTATGTCTGTATCTCGCTGGCCCTTCCACGCTGCCCACAATAAGATGTATGTAAATCTATTAAAATCCACTCACATGAAAAGCCCACATGCCATGTATTGCCCCATAAATATATGAGAAAATTTTTATGTGAAGTTAGATAGTGATAAATGGCTCTCCAAGTCATGGCTAAAACTGCATGCCCCTGAATGACCTCTTAAGGCCCTTAACACAGAGATGTAGGGAAGATGTGGATGATGCATTGCTAAGGGCTGAAAATGCCATGTTACATGACTCACTCAGGGTAACATTACCTCACTACCTGACAATTTATCAGATTCCTTATGTCCTTGGTAGGGTGATAGTCTCACATAAACACTTCTTAATAAATAAAAATATATATAACCTAGAACTGTTCTTAGTGATGCATAGATTGTTTCCCTCAAAGGAAGACTATACAGAACATAAGAAGAAAAGACAAAATAATTAGAATAAATAAAATCAATTTGGAAGGAAGTAGTGTTAAGCCTAGATAATGTTTTAATTGGCTGTTATCAAGTTGATCACTAAGCCTTTTTCTCAAACATGGACTGACATTGATTTAGAGCCCAAAGAGGACCTGATTTTAATATGCTATTCAAATTACCCCAAATTCCATGGTTGGGATCTCACAAATGCTATGCTACTTCCTAAGATACATGTGAGCTATCTCAAATTTCTAAAGAGCTAAAAGAAAACTTTGTCAGTATAAATTCTTATAGGTCTAAGAAACATTTTTTACTTTTAAAGGAAAATTCCACAATAATCTTTTAACAAATGTGTTTGATTTTTAAAGTTGCAAGTCAATCTTGTAGATTGTTGTTCAAAACTACGACCAAAAATACTAATGACATGAATAAAATATTATAAATATATAAACAACGACGCAAACAACTTTTCAACTGTTGAGTAATATTCTATTATATGAGGCTGAGTCTTGAAAAATTTTACTGAATGTAGGAAACTGAAGATAACACATTGTAGGGTCAAGTGGCATAATCTATGAAGTCAGAAAACAAAAAGAATTGTGATGTTATTTTGATAATTGTAATATTTAATCTACATAACAAAGTAATTCTAGAAGCAGAGAGATTTTTACGTGCTACATTAGTGTGCTAAATGGATAGTGGTTCGGGACTGGCACTGTTCTGATGGGTCTCACTTTAAACCAGAGTCCCCAACCCCCAGCTGCAGACCAGTACCAGTCCTTGGCCTGTTAGGAACCCAGCCACATGGCAGGAGATGAGCGGGAGGCAAGTCAGCATTATCTCCTTACTTTGCTTCCTGTCACATTGGTGGCAGCATTACATTCTCACAGGAGCCTGAAGTCGATTGTGAACTGCACATGCGAGGGAGCTAGGTTGCACATTCCTTATGAGAATGTGGCAAATGCCTGATGACGTGAGGTGAAACAGTGTCACCCCAAAACCATCTTCTCCATCCCCTACCCTCCTAACCTCTCTACCCCCATCTGTGGAAAAATCGTCTTCCACGAAACTCGTCCCTGGTGCCAAAAAGTTTGGGAACCACTGTTTAGACTACAGTACTTAACTCTGTCCTGAACACTTTTAAGAATACAGATAGGTTCTATAAATTCGTTTCGACCAGAAAGCTGAAGAAATTCCAACTCTGTGTGAAATCATTGAAATAAGAAAAGATATAGGTGTTAATGTGGGGATAGAGATGCAATAATTTTCTTCAATAGCTTAAAGAATATGCAGATTAGATTTTCATCATGGTTTTTGAAGAAGAAAGTAATTTACATGTGACAATTATTGGCACTAATTTTAGCAAAAGCAATTTAAAAAAAAACTTTCTAGCAAGACTGTCTATAAATAAGAATAATTGACCAAGCTAGTAATGAGCATATCATTTATAAAGTTGTATAGACAGACAATAGATAGTAATATGCTCATTACTATCTTAAGTTATTAATAGTAATGATCACTTCTTAGGAATGTTGGGGAGGAATTCAAGTGTTAAATGGGAAACTATTTGACCAGGTGACAAATTGGTGGTTCTTGGGTTGAATGTAGCACCATAATCTGTTTGTGTGGCTTTAAGATATTATTTTAAAAAAAAATTTGCAAAAATATAGAATTCAGAATAGTTCACATGAAAATCTTAATTTCCAGCATCTCTTAGCATTTGAACATCAGAAAATCTGGCAAAATTGAACTATGTTTTTCTGTGGCAAACAACAAATAGGAAGTAAGGAGTTACTGCCCCTTATAGACAAGTTTTATTTTCCCTAATTAATCATAGATAAAAGCATTCCTATATCCACAGCACTGTTAATTCCCATTTATAATCTTGCTTGAGCTACTGTTGTTACACTTTCTTCATTTTCATGACCTACATAGCTTTATAGGCATTCCAGTTTGAACTACATAACATAAGATCCCTTCTGACCTGAATTTTTCAAATTCTTTATTCTGACTTGATACTAGAACTTTCTAGGCTCCCATTAGTTCATTTAAGCTAGTGTACATCTAGTAAAATGATCCCAAGTCATGAAGAATTAATTGCATAAACAATTCACGTAAGATCACCAACTTGTTAGTGACAAATCTAAAATAGAAAACCTTGTCTCTTGACTTGTGGTTTTTAGAAATTATAAACTGTTCATCTGGTTCAGTGATTTTAACAATTATACTAAATTACACTAAATAGCTAAGAAAAATCATCAAACACATAAAAAGCCTAGACAGAGTTCAATAATTTAAAACTTTCTGCAAACTGATTTCCAGAGAGACTTGCTATTTAGAAAAAAAATTCATGGTATAGCTTTATATTAAATAAAATGACCTACTGTTGTATAGATAAGTCCTTGTAAATGCACAAGACTATCTAAAGATTGTCCAATGTCATTTGTGAATATGTAATTCCATTAATAAGTTATTAATAAAAACATATTAACAAGTGCAGGAAATTAAAAACCATATTAGAACACAATATGTTTAATAATGTTATTTAAAAAGGAAAACTCTAAAGCCCTGTGAATTATATACTGAGTTATCACCTCTCATTTGACACTGCACAAGGGGACTGGATAGATTATCCATTTTAATAATCACAGAAATACTATTAATTAAAAATTATTATTGTCTTTATTTCACAAATTAAAAAACTGAGGCCTAGAAAGCTTAGGTTCACAAGTTAGAGTTAGGCAGTCTGATTCTGGTAGAAAGTTATGTATATTAACTTTATTGTGGTTGAGCTAAACCTACCTACAATATTACAAAGTTGTTGAGCTAAACCTATCTACAATATTACAAAGTTGTTAAGCTAAACCTATCTACAATCTTATCCCTACACAACAATCCTTCTCTCTCATTTGTCTTTAACACACTCTCTCAAGTGGAAGTGGTGGTAGGCCTACAGGATCATGAATGGGTGTGTCAGGTTTATGGTCTCTATGTGATGGGGAAGAGTGAGGGGCATGGTAGATTGGCGGATTCAGAGCCCAGAAAATGCTAACAGAGACATCAATATATCCAGCATCTTAAAAATATGTTAGGACCTGGTTCTATGTCAACCTCACTTTGTGGTGGCATTTTCTGTATTATTCAGATACTACAATCGGGGGTATTATGAAGTTAGAGTTTATCTAGTTCTAGTGTGGTAATTTGAAACTCACATAACATCTTTCAGAAATGTTTTTTGTCATTGCCTTGCATTTGTTCAGAAAGAATCTGGAGCTGAGTGGAGCCAAGATGGCCAAATAGGAACAGCTCCCATCTACAGTTCCCAGCGTGAGCAACGCAGAAGACGGGTGATTTCTGCATTTCCATTTGAGGTACCGGGTTCATCTCACTAGGGAGTGCCAGACAGTGGGCACAGGACAGTGGGTGCAGCATACCATGTGCGAGCCGAAGCAGGGTGAGGCATTGCCTCACTCAGGCAGTGCAAGGGGTCAGGGGGTTCCCTTTCCTAGTCCAGACGGCACGTGGAAAATTGGGTCACTCCTACCCTGATACTGCGCTTTTCCAATGGGCTTAAAAAACGGCACACCAGGAGATTATATCCCGCACCTGGCTCAGAGGGTCCTACACCCACGGAGTCTCGCTGATGGCTAGCACAGCAGTCTGAGATCAAACTGCAAGGTGGCAGCGAGGCTCCAGAAGGGGCGCCCACCATTGCCCAGGCTTGCTTAGGTAAACAAAGCAGCCAGGAAGCTCGAACTGGGTGGAGCCCACCACAGCTCAAGGAGGCCTGCCTGCCTCTGTAGGCTCCACCTCTGGGGGCAGGGCACAGACAAACAAAAGGACAGCAGTAACCTCTGCAGACTTAAATGTCCCTGTCTGACAGCTTTGAAGAGAGTAGTGCTTCTCCCAGCATGCAGCTGGAGATCTGAGAACAGGCAGACTGCCTCCTAAAGTGGGTCCCTGACCCCTGACCCCCAAGCAGCCTAACTGGGAGGCACCCCCCCAGTAGGGGCAGACTGACACCTCACACAGCCGGGTACTCCTCTGAGACAAAACTTCCAGAGGAACGATCAGGAAGCAGCATTCACAGTTCACGAAAATCCACTGTTCTGCAGCCACCGCTGCTGATACCCAGGCAAACAGGGTCTGGAGCGGACCTCTAGCACACTCCAACAGACCTGCAGCTGAGGGTCATGTCTGTTAGAAGGAAAACTAACAAACAGAAAGGACATCCACACCAAAAACCCATCTGTACATCACCATCATCAAAGACCAAAAGTAGATAAAACCACAAAGATGGGGAAAAAACATAGCAGAAAAACTAGAAACTCTAAAAAGCACAGCGCCTCTCCTCCAAAGGAATGCAGTTCCTCACCAGCAACGGAACAAAGCTGGACAGAGAATGACTTTGGTGAGTTGAGAGAAGAAGGCTTCAGACGATCAAACTACTCCGAGCTATGGGAGGAAATTCAAACCAATGGCAAAGAAGTTAAAAATGTTGAAAAAGAATTAGACGAATGTATAGCTAGAATAACCAATGCAGCGAAGGGCTTAAAGGAGCTGATGGAGCTGCAAGCCAAGGGTCGAGAACTACATGAAGAATGCAGAAGCCTCAGAAGCCAAGGCGATCAACTGGAAGAAAGGGTATCAATGATGGAAGATGAAATGAATGAAACGAAGCGAGAAGGGAAGTTAGGAGAAAAAAGAATAAAAAGAAACGAACAAAGCCTCCAAGAAATATGGGACTTTGTGAAAAGACCAAATCTACATCTGACTGGTGTACCTGAAAGTGACGGGGAGAACGACACCAAGTTGGAAAACACTCTGCAGGATATTATCCAGGAGAACTTCCCCAATCTAGCAAGGCAGGCCAGCATTCAGATTCAGGAAATACAGAGAACGCCACAAAGATACTCCTCGAGAAGAGCAACTCCAAGACACAGAATTGTCAGATTCACCAAAGTTGAAATGAAGGAAAAAATGTTAAGAGCAGCCAGAGAGAAAGGTCGGGTTACCCACAAGGGGAAGCCCATCAGATTAACAGCGGATCTCTTGGCATAAACTCTACAAGCTAGAAGAGAGTGGGGGCCAATATTCAACATTCTTAAAGAAAAGAATTTTCAACCCAGAATTTCACATCCAGCCAAACTAAGCTTCATAAGTGAAGAAGAAATAAAATCCTTTACAGACAAGCAAATGCTGAGAGATTTTGTCACCACCAGGCATGCCCTAAAAGAGCTCTTGAAGGAAGCACTAAAAATGGAAAGGAACAACTGGTAGAGGCCACTGCAAAATCATGCCAAACTGTAAAGACTATCGAGGCTAGAAAGAAACTACATCAACTAACGAGCAAAATAACCAGCTAATATCATAATGATAGGATCAAATTCACACATAACAATATTAACTTTAAATGTAAATGGACTAAATGCTCCAACTAAAAGACACAGACTGGCAAATTGGATAAGGAGTCAAGACCCATCAGTGTGCTGTATTCAGGAAACCCATGTCACGTGCAAAGACACACATAGGCTCAAAATAAAAGG
Source organism: Hylobates moloch (assembly GCF_009828535.3). NCBI lineage: Eukaryota > Metazoa > Chordata > Mammalia > Primates > Hylobatidae > Hylobates > Hylobates moloch. The sequence continues at coordinate 10,598 of NW_026652488.1, forward strand.
ATGGAGGAACATATACCAAGCAAATGGAAAACAAAAAAAGGCAGAGGTTGCAATCCTAGTCTCTGATAAAATAGACTTTAAATTAACAAAGATCAAAAGAGACAAAGAAGGCCATTACATAATGGTAAAGGGATCAATTCAACAAGAAAAGCTAACTATCCTAAATATAAATGAACCCAATACAGGAGACCACCCAGATTCATAAAGCAAGTCCTGAGTGACCTACAAAGAGAATTAGACTCCCACACAATAATAATGAGAGATTTTAACAACCCACTGTCAACATTAGACAGACCAATGAGACAGAAAGTTAACAAGGATATCCAGGAATTGAACTCAGCTCTGCACCAAGCAGACCTAATAGACATCTACAGAACTCTCCACCCCAAATCAACAGAATATACATTTTTTTCAGCACCACACCACACCTATTCCAAAATTGACCACAAAGTTGGAAGTAAAGCTCTCCTCAGCAAATGTAAAAGAACAGAAATTATAACAAACTCTCTCTCAGACCACAGTGCAATCAAACTAGAACTCAGGATTAAGAAACCAACTCAAAACCACTCAACTACATGGAAACTGAACAACCTGCTCCTGAATGACTACTGGGTACATAACGAAATGAAGGCAGAAATAAAGATGTTCTTTGAAACCAACGAGAACAAAGACACAACATACCAGAATCTCTGGGATTTCATTCAAAGCAGTGTGTAGATGGAAATTTATAGCACTAAATGCCCACAAGAGAAAACAGGAAAGATCCAAAATTGACACCCTAACATCACAATTAAAAGAACTAGAAAAGCAAGAGCAAACACATTCAAAAGCTAGCAGAAGGCTAGAAATAACTAAAATCAGAGCAGAACTGAAGGAAATGGAGACACAAAAAACCCTTCAAAAAATTAATGAATCCAGGAGCTGGTTTTTTGAAAAGATTAACAAAATTGATAGACTGCTAGCAAGACTAATAAAGAAGAAAAGAGAGAAGAATCAAATAGATGCAATTAAAAATGATAAAGGGGATATCACCACCGATCCCACAGAAATACAAACTACCATTAGAGAATACTACAAACACCTCTATGGAAATAAACTAGAAAATCTAGAAGAAATGGATAAATTCCTGAACACATATACCCTCCCAAGACTAAACCAGGAAGAATTTGAATCTCTGAATAGACCAATAACAGGCTCTGAAATTGTGGCAATAATCAATAGTTTACCAACCAAGAAGAGTCCAGGACCAGATGGATTCACAGCCGAATTCTACCAGAGGTACAAGGAGGAACTGGTACCATTCCTTCTGAAACTATTCCAATCAATAGAAAAAGAGGGAATCCTCCATAACACATTTTATGAGGCCAGCATCATCATGATACCAAAGCTGGGCAGAGACACAACAAAAAAAAGAGAATTTCAGACCAATATCTTGATGAACATTGATGCAAATATCCTCAATAAAATACTGGCAAACCGAATCCAGCAGCACATCAAAAAGCTTATACACCATGATCAAGTGGGCTTCATTCCTGGGATGCAAGGCCGGTTCAACATACACAAATCAATAAATGTAATCCAGCATATAAACAGAACCAAAGACAAAAACCACGTGAGTATCTCAATAGATGCAGAAAAGGCCTTTGACAAAATTCAACAACCCTTCATGCTAAAAACTCTCAATAAATTAGGTATTGATGGGACATATCTCAAAATAATAAGAGCTATCTATGACAAACCCACAGCCAATATCATACTGAATGGGCAAAAACTGGAAGCATTCCCTTTGAAAACTGGCACAAGACAAGGATGCCCTCTCTCACCACTCCTATTCAACATAGTGTTGAATTTCTGGCCAGGGCAATCAGGCAGGAGAAGGAAATAAAGGGTATTCAATTAGGAAAAGAGGAAGTCAAATTCTCCCTGTTTACAGATGACATGATTGTATATCTAGAAAACCCCATTGTCTCAGCCCAAAATCTCCTGAAGCTGATAAGCAACTTCAGCAAAGTCTCAGGGTACAAAATCAATGTACAAAAATCACAAGCATTCTTACACACCAATAACAGACAAACAGAGAGCCAAATCATGAGTGAACTCCCATTCACAATTGCTTCAAAAAGAATAAAATACCTAGGAATCCAACTTACAAGGGACGTGAAGGACCTCTTCAAGGAGAACTACAAACCACTGCTCAATGAAATAAAAGAGGATACAAACAAATGGAAGAACATTCCATGCTCATGGGTTGGAAGAATCAATATCATGAAAATGGCCATACTGCCCAAGGTAATTTATAGATTCAATGCCCTCCCCATCAAGCTACCAATGACTTTCTTCACAGAATTGGAAAAAACTACTTTAAAGTTCATATGGAACCAAAAAAGAGCCCGCATTGCCAAGTCAATCCTAAGCCAAAAGAACAAAGCTGGAGGCATCACGCTACCTGACTTCAAACAACACTACAAGGCTACAGTAACCAAAACAGCATGGTACTGGTACCAAAACAGAGATATAGATCAATGGAACAGAACAGAGCCCTCAGAAATAGTGCCGCATATTTACAACTATCTGATCTTTGACAAACCTGACAAAAACAATTAATGGGGAAAGGATTCCCTGTTTAATAAATGGTGCTAGGAAAACTGGCCAGCCCTATGTAGAAAGCTGAAACTGGATCCCTTCCTTACACTTTACACAAAAATCAATTCAAGATGGATTAAAGACTTACATATTAGACCTAAAACCATAAAAACCCTATAAGAAAACCTAGGCATTACCATTCAGGACATAGGCATGGGCAAGGACTTCATGTCTAAAACACCAAAAGCAATGGCAACAAAAGCCAAAATTGACAAATGGGATCTCATTAAACTAAAGAGCTTCTGCATAGCAAAAGAAACTACCATCAGAGTGAACAGGCAACCTGCAAAATGGGAGAAAGCTTTCACAACCTACTCATCTGACAAAGGGCTAATATCCAGAATGTACAATGAACTCAAACAAATTTATAAGAAAATAACAAACAACCCCATCCAAAAGTGGGCGAAGGACATGAACAGACACTTCTCAAAAGAAGACATTTATGCAGCCAAAAACATATGAAAAAATGCACATCATCACTGGCCATCAGAGAAATTCAAATCAAAACCACAATGAGATACCATCTCACACCAGTTAGAATGGTGATCATTAAAAAGTCAGGAAACAACAGGTGCTGGAGAGGATGTGGAGAAATAGGAACACTTTTACACTGTTGGTGAGACTGTAAACTAGTTCAACCATTGTGGAAGACAGTGTGGCCATTCCTCAGGGATCTAGAACTAGAAATACCATTTGACCCAGCCATCCCATTACTGGGTATATACCCAAAGGACTATAAATCATGCTGCTATAAAGACACATACACACATATGTTTATTGCGGCACTATTCACAGTAGCGAAGACTTGTAACCAACCCAAATGTCCAAAAAGGATAGACTGGATTAGGAAAATGTGGCACATATACACCATGGAATATTATGCAGCCATAAAAAATGATGAGTTCATGTCCTTCATAGGGACATGGATGAAACTGGAAACCATCATTCTCAGCAAACTATCGCAAGGGCAAAAACCAAACACCGCATGTTCTCACTCACAGGTGGGAATTGAACAATGAGAACACATGGACACAGGAAGGGGAATGTCACACACTGGGGACTGTTGTGGGGTGGGGGGAGGGGGGAGGGATAGCATTAGGAGATATACCTAATGCTAAATGATGAGTTAATGGGTGCAGCACACCAACATGGCACATGTATACATATGTAACAAACCTGCACATCGTGCACATGTACCCTAAAACTTAAAGTATAATAATAACAAAAAAAAAAAGAATCTGGAAAAACTTCTGCTTCTAGTCATAATGGAGTATGGCAAGAAACACAGTCTCCAGAGGTTTATAGGTTAATGAGAGGAAGCCATCCTACAATGACAAATATAAGAAATAAAACAGCCAGTGCAAATTAAGGATGAGAAAAATATTTATAGTAGTGTAAACTCCCTAGTTCTTGTCTAATTTATGTTTATACAATAAGAATTATGGATGAACAAAAGCAATACAAAGGAAACTAATTACGGAAAAAGACACTACCACAAAGCGTGTTTTCAAAGCGAATATTTTCAATACATATAAAAGTTGTGAATAACATTATGTGGAAAAAAATGTAGGACTGAACAAGGAAATCTCGTGTGAGTGTGTGTGTGTGTGTGTATGCACACATCTACGTGTGTGTGGTGTGTCAAGGTTGTTAATAACTTTAAACAAAGCTCATTTAAATAAACAGTACAATGATATTGTCACCAAAACAATAAAAGCATTTAATAAAAGAAAAATGCATTTAAATTAGCCTTGATGGAAATATTGAAAATAAATTCATATAATTGTATTTAAAGTGATAGTACCTTCATGCCTTACAGTTGTAGAAAAGTAATTAAACAGAAATTATTTTGGGAGCTTGGAAGGCTTTAACGTGTCATCATTAAGGCTAATTTGAATATTGCTGAAGGCATCCTTGAACATTGCTATTTTATACATCAGAAAGTATTCACTTCTATGGCAAAGACATGTATGCTTTTATATTGGACATTTCAGGACAGAAACAATTGCTCAATTAAAATAATTTTTTTCCAACTCTTCTGGATGTAAATTTATTACACAGCTATACTCACTATACTCAGCGCAAATTAGAAATTTATACTTAAGATGTAGGTAAAATCTTTGTAAATGACAGGTGATTTTTTTCTGCATGGCAGGACTTCTTTTTTTAGTTTTGAGTTTCTTTATAGGTTTGTCTGATTTGTTAGATTTGAATGAATACAAAATGAGAGAAAAGGTAACACTGGATCTGCATGCATGTCCTTACAGAGTTTTGCTAGTATGAAATTTCCTGAAGTCAGTGAAGAATTCAACATGGACTTTATCTACTGAGATTTAGGATCACATGAGTTTTTTTGGCAGAGTGGTGTCTTGGAAACAGGCTCTGGGGCCAGAGCTAGAAACATGGTTCTAACACTAATTGGGCTTCTGGTTACTTGACCTTTCAATAGTGTAGTTTCCTTATCTAAATATGGGAAACAATAAAACACCTCCTTTTATTATGAGTTAATATACATAAAATCTTAACCAAGAAGCCCAAGAAGAGAATCACGGCATATTAAACAAAATTCAGTCATATTTGCTTGACTGTTGGATAAGGAGCTAGATAACAGGTAATGCAGATGCCCTTCTGACTTTCTGCCAGATGCTTCCTGTCAGGTCAGCAGCAGGCAGAATGCCAGTCTGTTTACTATCTACATTACGTGCAAGTGCTACCTTCAGCGATGACATGCAGGCCAGGGAGGGAGGCACTTCACACATACACCTGTCCCCCTGTCTCCCAAATGTCAGATGCTTCTACATGCTTGAGGAAATTCATGAATAATCTGAGCTCAGGGATGAGCCCCGATTACTCATGTTTTTCAATTACACATACTTTCTTGTCAAATGCACCATTATGGCTTAATTTCTATTTTCCTGAGATAAAACACATCAAGTTTTAACATCATCCTTTTACGCTGACATCTCAAAAACATATCCTTTTTTAAAATAAATATGATACATTTCAATACTTTTCCAGGCATATTTTGCTATTTTCTTTCTTAGATTTGTAAAAGGAAAAGAGAATTCGCCAGTGCCGGTTTGCCAGTGAATAATTTAGTAATTTCAATGTTGTGACTTTTATTTCTTAAAGACGGAAGAGATTCTGCTGTAGATACGATAAAACACATTTAAGTCATAAAATTTGCCTTTTAGTTTCTTATAAATTAGCTCCATGGGAAAAGGAAAGGATTTCACTTTTGTTTAATACTCGCTTTCATTCAGAATATCTTCTAGATTTCAGTTTTGAGGAAATAGGCTTTAAGAAGTCAAACACTGTCATTTTGATATTACATTTTTCTAAACCTGGATGATTAAATGATCACTAGGATTTACTCATTTAGAAAATTGTATTCCAGAGAGTGTTTTTTTTTTTTTTTTTTTGAGATGGAGTCTCACTCTGTCACCCAAGCAGGAGTGCAGTGGCATGATCTTGACTCACTGCAACCTCCGCCTCTCAGGTTCAAGCAATTCTCCTGCCTCAGCTTCTCAGACAGCTGGGGTTACCAGTGTGCACCACCATACCAGGCTAATATTTTTGTATTTTTAGTAGAGACAAAGTTTGATCATATTGGCCAGACTGGTCTCGAACTCCCGACCTCAGGCGATCTGCCCACCTCGGCCTCCCAAAGTGCCGGGATTACAGGTGTGAGCCACCGCACACTACCCAGAGAGTGCTAGTTTTAACAGTGAGAAAATACCATGCCGATTCAACTTGATCTGAGACCTTCTTTTATTGGATAAAGTGGTATTATGCCTATATTTTGAAACCTCAATATGTTTGCCTTATTGGCTCTCTCTGGTACACATTCAGTCTTTAGCAGATGTAGGCTGCAAAGCTGTGCTTCCTATTCTGAGGGCAGGCAATGGTAGGCAGTCATGAGCCTGTCGCTAGCATATCTGGTAAAATGATCCCTGTGTTTAGACTCAGTGTCAGTGAGATCATGTCTGCCCAGTTAATTTTAAACAACAACCCCTTTCACTTTGTTACTTAAGACCTGAATCCATTAACATTTGCTGACTTTTTTCCAAATGTATATTTATCAGAATTGGAAGAGATGAGAAAGAGTTCATTCATCAACAAATGATTGTAGAACTGGTGCCAGATATTAAAGGTGAAGCCAATTGAATCAAACAATCTCAAAGATATATCCCTGCCTTCTAGTGGGTAACACTGATGAAAAGAAATACAGTTAGACCCTCCCTTTCCACAAGAATCTGCACATTCAATCAACCATGGATCAAAAATATCCAGAGAAAGAAAACAATAAAAATAACAATTATAACAATTTAAAATTGTACAAAATATACAGCATAACAACTATTTATATAGAATTTGCATTGTATTAGATATTATAAGTAATCTGAAAATGATGTAAAGTATATGAGAAAATATGAGTAGGTTATATGCAAATAATAGCTATATTATACAAGGAATTTGACCATCTGCTGATATCCTCAGGAATGACAATAGGAAATTACAATCCAGTGTAGCATGTTTTACTGTAAGTTTAAGTATCGTATATACACAAAGGAACCATAGCAGTCACGAAACATACAATTCAAGAGAAGTCACTAGTATAACTGGGAAAAGAACAGAAAATACATATTGACTTAAAAGAAAATCATGTTCTTATCTACCAGTTTTATAACTTAGATATTTGATTCCCATGTCAGTTATTGCTTGCCCAAGATCAGAAACTACATGACAACAGAATAGAGAATGATTCCAGGACTGCTGAGCTGCCTCTACGAAGTAGTTCACCTTTTTGAACTACTGAAAGTTGAAGTGGAAGTTGAAAAATGAAAGATTACTTTTACTTAAGTCTCACTTTTTTCATATGTATAACATTTGACATTAAAACCACCTACCTAATAAATATCTTTAATTAAATATGAGAAAAATCAATCAAATGGATAACTTGTGATAAAGAATAACTATTTCCTATGAATGTTTTAAAAATAGCCTGATAATTCTGGAATTTAAGTCATTTTGATAGAACTTCTATATGGAGTTCTTGTTGACAAATTATTCTATCTCTGGTAAAAGTAGGGAGAAATGTAATTCCATATCTAGCCAAATACTACGGTATTTTGTGATGTTAAAAGATTCATTATAACCTGAAATGATATATTGTGTATCCTCTAAAAAATTGTTTCCCTAAAGATTTAGTGGAAAAACACTTTCCCCCAATCTGTGCAACTCTAAGAAAGTGACTTATTATTGTGACAAGTAGATCTATCAATGCTACCTGCAGGCCCAAGCTGCCCAGATTACTAATGACCTGCAAAATAAATCGGCCATTCCAGAACTCCCTACTCAGCTGTAAAAGAGGTGGTGACATCACAGGCTCACTATAGACTCTAGTTGATGCTCAAAGTAACAGGCTCGGATCCCAAGGGCTTATTAAGCCATGTTGGCATAATGTCCTTACCTCACAAACTGATTTACAGGTCAAGTGTAAGACCAGCTTAAGAGTGTCTAAAAAAATACCAGTTGAATGTTCTTTACTTAGAAGGAGAATAAATTTAAGCAGAATACATGATTAAAATGATTAGAGATTGAACTCATCAGTCAGCCAGATTTGTGCCTGGATCACAAGGCTTCTATTCACTGATTTATGATCCTCAGAAATTGTCTGTAATGTTCTGACCCTTGATTTTCTTAGCCCCCAAAATGAAGTTACAAAAGGTATGTCTTATACAGTAGTTGTGAGATTCCATTTGTTCATTCATTGAATCACTGTTTATTAACAGCTAACCTGTGCTATGCATGCTTGTAGGCAATGTCCCTTCTCCTTTGTAGTTTGCATTTTAGTTTATGGTGATAGCCAATAAAAAATTAATAAACAATATATGTCTAGGTTATAATACGTACTATATGTACTATAATTTGAAAGACAGTAAATGAAGATGATTTTAGATAGAATCATCAAGGAAGGCCCCATCAAAAGGTGATATTTTGTGAACAAGAAAATATCTTCCATATGACAAGCTTCGGGGGGAAAGTGTTTCATATCAAAAGAAGAGTCTATAAAAACTTCCTGCTCACGCCTGTAATCTCAGCACTTTGGGAGGCCGAGGTGGGCGGATCACGAGGTCAGGAGATCAAGACCATCCTGGCTAACACACGGTGAAACCCCGTCTCTACTAAAAATACAAAAAAAATTAGCCGGGCCGTGGTGGTGGGTGTCTGTAGTCCCAGCTACTTGGGAGGCTGAGGCAGGAGATAGGTTTTTGTAAAACTGTAGGTTCAATTGAAAAAAGAAAATATTAAACAAAAAAGAAAAGATAGATGTTTTCAAAAGACTACTTAATCAAGATTAGAAGAAGGAAAACTGATAATGCCAAAATAACAGCAGATAAGGCAAGAGATAATGGGATGTGGGTTATGGTGGTGGTAATAAATATGGAGGGAAGTACTTGGATTTAAGATACATTTTGGAGATTTATAGTGACAGGACTAAACAATAAGTTGGATATAGGAGACAGGGAAAGGATACACAAGTCTGACCCCTAGGGTATTGTTCTGAATAATGAGGCACCTGTTTGTGCACCATTCTGAGATGGAGAAAAGTAGAGTAAAAACACGTTGTTGGAGAGGATGTCAATCTCTTAAATTAGATATGTATAATTAGAAGTGAATACTGGGAATCCAAGTGCTATTGTCAAATAGGTAGCTAAAAGCATACATCTGGAGTTTGGATAGCAATCAGGGCTAAATGACATAACTCATAATGCATAGCTGAGTGCTTGATGAACTCAGTAAATGTAAACTCACAAAATGTGAAATGTTTTAAAAGTAGGATAAACAGAAAACTTTATATTGGGGAATTTTTTTAAAATGTGGCCTTTTGGCAGAGAATGCCACTTCTACCTCTTAAATGCAACTGTTATTTAATTTCTCTAAGATAAACTGGGAAAGTGAATTTTAAGTTGTTCTAACCAATTATATTGTCTTGTCATAGTTAGGCTTAGTAAAAGAACAACAACAGCTACTTTGTAAATTCAACATCATTATCAGATGTCAAGATATGGTGACTGCTTGGGCCCTAGTGTCAAAATAAAATTCCAATTCTGCCACCTTTTAGCTTTGTCATCATGAGGTAGCTAGTAAAATACTCTGAGCCTCAATTTTGACACCTGAAAATGCAAATAATGATAGCAACTATGTCTGGAGTTTTATGATGATTAATTAAATAAGGCAATTACAATAGGTATCACATGATGAGTACCTAAGAAACATTTATAAATACAAAGGGATGAGGTAAGGAATAGTATTTGTGATATGTTAGTATGACAAAGACTGTCAAGAAAAATTATAAAACTATAGAATAATATTTCAATTAAATTGTAAAATTTATAAAATTTATTCTTGTAAATTTTATTGTTACATTATTTATTGAATTATTATAGATTTATAAAAATTATTATTAAAATTAATGTTTTAAAACAAAGCTCTTATGCCTTCACAACGCATACTGGGACCTTAAAAAGGAACAAATATTGTAGTCTTGATTTGCAAATTTACTAATAATTATGGATGTTGAGCATCTTTTCATATACTTGTTGCCTATCTGAACATATTCTTTGGAGAAACATCTGTTCAAATTCTTTGCTCGTTTTTTAATTAGTTTGTTTGCTATTGAGTTGTATTTCCTTACATATTTGGGGAATTTACTTTTTATAAGATAGATGGTTTGCAAACATTTTCTTCCTTTCCATTGATTGCCTTTTCATTCTCTTGATTATTTCCTTTGCTGCGCAGAAGTCCTTTAGTTTGATGCAGCCTCATTTATTTAATTTTGCTTTTTTGTTGCTTTCGCTTTAGGTGTCATATCCAAGAAATCACTGCAAAGACCAACATCAAGCCCCTTCCTCCAGTGTTTTCTTCTAGCGGTATTACAGCTTTGGGTTTTATGTTGAAGTCTTTAATTCTTTTCAGTTGATTCATTTGCTGAAATTTAATCCCCAATGTGATGGTGTTAAGAAGTGGGGCCTTTAGAAAATGATTAGATCACGAGGGATCTGCCCTCACAATGATATTAATGTTCTTACAAAAGAAGCTTGAGGGAGCGCCTTTGTCCTCTTGCCATGTGAGGGCACGACAAAAAGTTTCATGTTTGAAACAGAGAAAAGCCTTCACCAGGTACTAAATCTGATGCCTTCCTCCTGAACTTCCCAGCTCCTACAACTATGATCAATAAATTTCTGTTGTTTACAAATTACCCAGTCTAAAGTATTTTGCTACAGCAACCTGAGTGGACTGAAACTATATTACATATATGTTTTTTCTGTTTCTTCCATCTTTCTGAAGAACACTAACACACACAGATTAGAATGACTATTATTAACAAACTGAAAGATAGTAAGTGTTGACAATGATGTGGAAAAATTGGAACCCTTGTACACTGATGCTGGAAGTATAAAATGGCACAGTAGCTATGGAAAACAGTGTAGAAATTTCTCAAAAAATATAAATAGAACTGCCATATTATCCAGCAATCTCACTTCTGGCTATAAATATTAAAGAACTGATATCAAGATCACAAAGAAATATCTTCACTCCCATATCCATTGCCACATTATTCACAATAGCCCAGATATGGAAAAAATCCAAATGTCAATTGACTTATAAATAAAGAAAATATGGTATTCATATACAATGGATATTATAATCTTTACAAAAATGTAACCCTATAATTTGTGACAACATAAATGAACCTTGAGTATATTATGCTAAATGAAGTAAGCCAATCATGGAAGAACAAATGCTGCATGATTTCACTTTTCTTTTTTTTTTTTTTTTTTTTTTTTTTGAGACGGGGTCTCCTTCTGTTGCCCAGGCTGGAGTGTAGTGGCAAACGATCTCGGCTCACTGCAACCTCCACCTCCTAGGTTCAATTGATTTTCCTGCCTTGGCTTCCCAAGTAGCTAGAATTAAAAGTGCCCGCCACCACGCCCAGCTAATTTTTGTATTTTAGTAGAGACGGGATTTCGCCATGTTGGCCAGACTAGTCTTAAAACTCCTGACCTCAAGTGATCCACTCCCTCGGCCTCCCAAAGTGCTGAGTTTACGGGCATAAGCCACTGCCCCCGGCTGCATGATTTCACTTACATGAGTTGTCTATAATGGTCAGGAAACAGATAATACAACAGGTTAAAGGGGAGGTTGGGGAAAAGGCAGTTGGTTGCTCAGTGGGTAAAAAATTTTATTTATGCTAGAAGAAAAGTTACAGAGAGGTGCTGTACATCGTAGTACCTGAAGATAACCACATGATACTGTGCACTTCAAAATTTGAGGATAAATCTCATGTTGAGAGCTCATTACCCTTATCTGATTACTATACATATGTATTGAAACATCACTATGTACCCCATGAATATGTCTAATTATTTGTCGACTAAAATAAAAAAAAAATTCTTACCACAAAAACATAAACAAAAACAAAAAACAAAGGTACACAAAACCTTTGGCCGGTGTTGAGTGTGTCTATTACCTTGACTGGGGTTATGGTATCATTGGTGTTTGCATATGTGCAAACTCAACAAAGTATACATATTCAATATGTGCAGTTCTTTGTGTATGAATTATATCTTTAAAATATCTGTTAAAAATAAACTGCCAAACCTAAAGTCTTTTATTACTATGAAAATCTGGGGCGTGCTCAGCTGTATCCTTTAGCCAGGTTATGCTGTGGTAATTTTTCTTTTTTAGATTAATAACATCTGATTTGATTTTCAGTTCTTTGAATTAACCTAAAAATTGATTTAATCAAATTGATGTATGATTACATAATAGACTTTAATGTTAATTCAAAAAAATGGTAAAATACCTTTAAAAAAGGGACAGACATCTTAGTAAAAAGAAACAGTAGAGAGTCAGAGAGAATCTTCTTAGCAATATGTAGTTAGCAAAATAAGCAGCAGCTTCAGTGTGGTGCTATTCACCATAATGGGGAGAACATTTGAGCTTATGAATTATTCACATTTTTCTGAATCTGAAGTAAACATGAAAAGGGGTGAAAGGGAGAAGCTTGTAATACATTTTTTTTTAGAGCCAAATACAGGCTTGTGTTGAGTTTACACTCCGCTGTCATGCGAGTTTATGGAAGCATTACAATTCTGTCGATTTCTCTTGGTGAGGAGATAACAGACTTTCCTACTTTTGAGATTGCTTTTCACATTCCTTTAATTATTTTCCTTTGGAAAAAAGGCCAAAATCCATTCAAATGCACTCAAAAATTTCCCTCTTTGGGGGCCAACTTAATTGTCAGAAATTTACATAAGCTGCTATTTTGTTCTCTGAAGCCTGGGTTCAGTTTCTACAAAGCATTTTCGTTCCGCCGCTTTTGTGTGTGGAATTTTGTATCCGAAGATCTTTGTTGCAGATGTTACCCACGCGGACTCCAACAGAACTGAAAATGGTGAATTCTCCATCCCTTGTTTCCTAATTCTGCTCAGATGTTGTTTACAGGCTCTCTTGCTATTGGTAGCTGAGCTTAGTTGCCTCCAGAGCTTTCCTTCCTTTGGTCTTTGTCTGTGATGCTTATGTCGTATTTCTCGTTCAGGAGCTTTTCTCACAAAGCAGTTCTCCTTCCCAAGACTGTGTGTCTAGGTAGATTTATTTCTCATCAAATTTTCTATACCTGGGAGAATTTTATTCATTCAGCAAATATACACTATACCCTTATTACATGCTCAATACTGCACTAAGTAAAAGAAAAGTTGACACCACTTCTGCTCAAAGTAAAAGCAAGACCTCTGTTTAAAAAGAGAAAGTACAATATATGTTTGCAACTTCTAAGAATTTATTTTAAAGCTATACTTTTGACACTGTGAAAATGTATAGGCAGAACTGCAGAATATTGGAAACAACCTATGTGCCTATACCTAGGAATGAAATTCTGATAAATGCAAAAACAGAGTACCAAGTAGCTGTAAAAAAAAAAAAAAAAAAAAAAAAATGAGGGTGAACATGGTGGTTCATACCTGTAATCCCAGCACTTTGGGAGGCCAAAAAAGGAGGATCACTTGAACCTATGAGTTTGAGATCAGGCTGGGTAACATGATGAGGCCCCATCTGTATTTTTTTTTTTTCTAAGTTAGCCAGGTGACTTGGCGTGTGGTTGCAGTTCCAGCTACTTGGGAGGATGAGGTGGGAGGATCACCTGAGCTCAGGAATTTGAGGCTGTAGTGAGTTATAATTGTGCCACTGCACTCCAGCCTGGGTGATAGAGTGAGACCTTGTCTCTAAAATAAATAAATAAATAAATGAAGTATGAAGTAGATGTTTATAACTGGCCTGGAGGTGTGCAGTGATTTTCATGTTATATTAGTAAATGAAGAAAGCAAAGTATGATAAATTATTCATATTTCAAACTGTTCTACTTTTATGGAGGTGAAATAAAAACTGAAAATAAACGCACAAGTGTCTGCTCATTTAAGCAAAAACAAATGCTGGAGGGATAAACTGATGAACAATAAGAACTTGTCACCTACAGGGCATAGAGGGCATGGTGAGAAGCAGTGGAAAGGGCAGGGAGTGAGGGGAGGAGTTGAGTACTCTCTGAACATACTTTCCGGCATAGTACTGACTTTTGGAATCAATGTTTTACATACTCTAAATGAGAATAAATAAACAAAATCAACAAAGAGAGAGAAGTGAGTCAAAATTAAATACAAATGGAAACAAATTAATAGAAACATATGGAAATGGTAGTGTGAGGGAAGAACTACCCCCAGGTAACTTTGAAGTAGTTTTTGGACTACATATCCTTAGGTTACAGGAAAAAAAAAATTGTAATATTAAACTTTATAGTTCTTTTTTTGTTCTCAGAGGTATATATTAGTAATTCCAAAACTTTTACATATTCCAGAATTGATCAAATATGTAAATATATTATGGATAATGACAGCCAGCTTTTTCCTATTAGAGACTTACAAATATGGAAGGGAAAACGATAAATAAATCCTACCATGTTGAATTGGACTTGAAGATGTCAGTGCTAACTCCTTGGGTTTAATATATTAAGTGTGTAAATAGAAAGACAGACACAGAAATAGACAATAGATGTGTGTGCATATCTGTATGTGTGTGTGTATGTATGCGTGTTATATTTCCCAGGTAGCAATGGCATTACTTGTTTGTATATCTTGTTTTCTAAATACCATTCTCCCCTAAAAAAGAATCAAGGCTCCTTAGAGAAATGACTGATTTCATGTCAGGATCTGGTAAGGATAAATTGAAGTTGCAATACCTTCATATGCCAAAAAAGCATAGATGCGCTCAATGAATGATGGAGACATAAAAAGACTTAGAAGTCAGTTCGAAGAGACTCTAAAAAGTCAAATCTTGGATATTTTGACAATTGAAATAAATAACGGTATTATTGTTTTTACTCTATTGAATAAAGTAAGTCTGCATAACAAACACATACAGATGGTCTTCATTGCACTAGAAAACCAACCACTAGATGTGGAAGGTATGACGCAATTAGAAAATCACCATTTGGCAACCACTGTAATAACTGATTCAGGTAAAAATAGTCAATAAATTCTGAAACTAGAGAGTGAAAGTTTGAGGAATACATGATATTTATATAGTCTCAAAGCAGCTCCCAATAAAACATTTACTAATTATGAAGTATAAAGTTGTAACTTTATATTGGAGAAATCTGGCTGGCAGCCTTCTAGCCTAATTAGAAAAGTTATTAATACAAGTAATGGTGTTACAATCAACGACATGTGCCCCTGACATGATGCATTGAGAATGTCCATCATCACTTCCATAACATTCAGAACAAAAGTGATTACCTTGAATTTAACCAAAAATAAGAATCAGATAAATCCAATTAGAGGAACATTCTACAAAATAATTGCTCAGTAGTCTTCAAAAGTATTAAAAAATAAACAGTTCAAGATTAAATATGATTAAGACTACATGACAACTGAATGCAACACATGACCTTAGATTTTCTTTTGCTATAAATGACATTATCTAGGAACTTCTGAAGACGGGTTATATATTAGATTATGGGTCAGCAAATACAACTCATGAGCCAAGTGATCCTACTACTTGTTTTTGAAAATAAATTTGTATTGAGCACAGCCATGCCTTTCATTTATATATTTTCTCTGCTGCCTTTGCACTGCAACAGCAGAATTGAGTAGTATGGTTTGCAAAACCTAAAATAATTAGCTTCTGGCCCTTAACAGAATAATTTACTACTCCTAGAAATAAATATTGATATTTAATCAATGTTGTTTATTTAGCCATTGTAAACGTTGTGTAAAATAAATCCTTGTTTATAGGAAATATACATAAGTACTTTGTGGGGAAAAGTAAAGGAATATCCTGTCTGCAAATTATTCCTCAGCAGTTCGGGGGAAAACACATACACATATAATCTATTTTTACACATGTATTTATCTTAGATTACAAGAAAGATAGTAAGATAGGTAGGTAGATAGAAAGATAGGATAGATAGATAGATAGATAGATAGATAGATAGATAGATAGATAGATGATAGACATAGATGAAAGATGATAGATATAGATGATAGATGATGATAGATGATACATAGATACATAGATATACATAGATCTACAGATAGATGACAGATAGAGATAGATGATAGAGATAGATAGATAGATAGATAGATAGATAGATAGATAGATAGATAACCATGGGAGTGACAGAGAAAGAAGAATGAATAAATATCTTTATTAAAAGTTCTACTTAAATGTTGACATTTGATAAGTCTGGAACTAGGGTGTCTGAGAATTCTTTGCAATATTTTGTCATATTTTTCATAGTTTCATTTTTCTTAAACTGTCAAATATATTAATAAAGGAAAGTGAAGTGGGAAGTACTTAACTGACCATTTCCTCTGTTCTGTGTTTCTGCCAAATACTCCTCCTTGGCTGTATTTCCTTGGCAATACTTTTCAGTCTCTTTTGTAGATCTCTTTTCCTTTGACTTCTTAAATCTTACTGCAATTAGATGTCAGCAAAGGCCAACTTATTTCTAGGTAATCAAATAAATTTTCAAGATTTCGCAGATTCTATAGGAAATCTGACGTTTATAAGATTTCTTCAAGTTCTAGGAGGTTTGTGGGAGTTGCGGGGAAGGGAGTGGCTGTTTTTGTAATCTCCTATACCATATACCACTAAGTTTCCAGTGTTGCTGAAATTTCATTTCACTTATACTGCTTTTACTATATTTTCTTTGTTCCTCTATTCTTTATCAACCCACACATGGAATTTGCCTCCTTTTCTGGATATTCTAACAATAAAACTTCATATATATGTATACTAAATGAAAAAAATGTAAATTGAATATTAGACTTTCTTTACTTACAAAGTGTTCCTGCTATTTCACTATGCACTATTAGGAACATCTCAACACTTACATTTCTCTATAGGCTCCAGATCCTTGCCATATTGCATGGCCTCTTCTCTTGGATTTTCCTCCCTCAAATTCAATTTCTCCTATCTTATTTTAAAGAGTCATTAAACTCTGTACTCCCAGCTCTAGGCCCCCTGTTAGATTTGCATAAACTCATTAATGTCTCTGCTAAAAAAAGGCATCTTGCTTCTGGAGTCTCATCCTTCAGCATAAAATTATAGGAACGTGTTTTTATTCTAAGTAGGTAAGGAGTACATGACATTGTTGGAGTTATAAACAAACTACATAATTTTATTCAGAAAAAGCTCTGAATCTCATGAAACAACTCAGGGCTCATCTTGAAATTCTGGACATAGGAGGCACCAGCACAGCCACCTTTGTCTACTAGAAATATATATGGTAGTGTTTAAGATCCTGGAATCTGAAGTCAGACTGCCTTTATTTCTATTTTGACTCCACTAAGACAGTGAGGGATACCAAGAAATCTGCTTGAATGCTATGACTTCCTTTCCTCCTCTGTTAAATAGAAATGACAATGGTACCTCCTGCACAGTCAGTCACAATGTGACCATCTCCATAGTTATGTGATAATGAAACCTGAAGGCAAACAAAGTGACAATTGATAAGCAATTAATTATTTAACTAAATAATACTCCATGAAAGCCACAGAATACTTTGTGGTTATTACATAGTGACATGGATTTTTATTTGCTGATTTGAAAAAACATATGATTAAAATAATGATAAAAGATGCATATTTGTAGATATTTGTAACCTATTTTTAATCTGGAAAGAATAACCAATACTTTGGTTACTTAACATTAAGAAATAGGGAAGAAAGTTCTCACTTTTCATCTTGTTCTTTTTCATACTGCTTAAACTATATAATACAGAATTATTATTGAAATAAACAAGGCAGTGAAATTATGAGCTCGCTGTTATTTTTTTTTAATGCAATTTCCTTTGCATTGTAACTGGACCCAGGTTCTGCTGCTTACTGCTTGAAAGCCAGACACAAGAGGCAAGGATTGGTGGGAGGAGAAGCAGGTTTAATTGGAGAGCAAGCAAACTGAGAAGATGGCAAACTAGCATTCTAAAGTACCATCTTAAATTTTAAAATTTACCACAGGGTTTTTATCATTAGATATTTAAGATTTCTCATTGTAAATAATAGGGCAATAAATACTTCTATGAATTAAATTTTTCATAGATATTTAGAATATCTCCCCTCTTAAGGTAAATTGTGATATCTACAGGCAAATCATTTTAAAAAACAAAGTATCACAAAAATCTAAAACCTTTTTCCAATACTTTTAGCATATTTTCAACCACTCACCAAAATAATTGTAACTATTTACATTATCAACAGTAATATATGAATTTTAGTATACTCTAGGAAGCAGATAATAGTGTTATTTTACATTTTTATTAATTTTATGGGTGTTTCATTATTCTTTTGTGTTTTCTTAAACTCTGGTTGTTAAATATAATTTGCTTTATTTGATATTAGTTGTATCTCTTCTTATGGAAACAGTCATGTTATGTCATATGTCCATTAAATTTATTAATGATATTTTTAACACTTAATTTAAAATTAAAAATATAAGATAATAAGGTTTTCTCTATTATATTTCCTATAAACATATTTACCTTAGTAGAGTGTTTTATAACTTTAGTCATGTTATTTACATTAAAACAATGTTTTATTTGCATATAGATGTATTGTTCATTTTCTTTGACTAATTATTTCTTATTTCAAATATGTAAATTTCTATTAAAGATCAGTTTTACAAACACAGGTATATTTTTTAATTAATTTATGAAATAGGGTTTTCTCTATTATATTTCCTATAAACATATTTACCTCAGTACAGGTTTTTAATAACTTTAGTAATGTCATTTACATTAAAACAATGTTTTATTTGCATATAGATGTATGTGTTGTTCATTTCCCTTGACTAATTATTTCATATTTCAAATATGTAAATTTCTATAAAAATTAGTTTTAGAAACAGATATATTTATTAATTTTTTTTTTTTAAGAAAAGGGGTCTGGCTATATTGCCCAGGCTGGTCTTGAACTCCTGGCCTCAAACAGTCCTGGCACCTTTGCCTCTCAAAGTGCTGGGATTACAAGCATGAGTCACCCTACCTGGCCACACAGATACGTTTAACTTTATCCTAAAAAAACACTAGCTCTGTTTTTTGTTTTTTTATTTTTTTTTGGTATAAATTACACTCAGATGTGATCCCATTGGAATAGCCGTTTTTCTATAAGAGGCATTAAACCATGTACTATCATAAAGTTCCTTTTGTGCTCCTGCATACCTAGTAACAGCTCAGGCTTTCTTTAGCTCTATCGAATGACTTACTTACCTAAACAGCATGAAAGAAATGGAGATTATGGGCAGAGATTTACTGTAGATATCAGAAAAGGTCAGCGGAAGGGGACTTACAGTTATTTGCTGAGTGAAATGGGAAACTGAGAATAGGCAATTCTAAAGTACACCTTTTTTCTCAAAACAGTCAAACTTACCAGAGTGATAGATTTGTCTAGATGTGCTGGACGTTTTGCCATAATTTTATATTTCTTCCATAGCACATCAGAGGTCTAAATAAAGTCCTCTATCTGGTATGAAATCCCAGGATACTCAAGTCAGGGAGTAGATTCATACTCTACAAACTATATGTCTATATTTTAAGAATGTTGTATTTGCTTGGTTTAAACTACATCTATTTCATGTACTTAGTAGCACATCATCAGTCCTTACATGAGAAACCTAATGCTTTTCTTCTGATACCTTTCGATAACTTCTCCCCTGATATCCCCAACCTGAGTTACATTAAATGGCACTGTACCATCATTTATGTTATATAATAGTTCTCTGAAGAGTCAATGTTATCAATATTTTTGTTTGGTACCTGACTCTATGAACTACCTTACAAGCACTTATATTCTTTATTCTTGTATTTTTCTTGCTTGATAAACTTCTGGCCAGTTTTCAGAATCATTTTTATCTTGCAAAAGTTATTTGCATGTTTATCAACATATTTGCTGAATTTTTATAGAGCTTTTCTGATAATTCCAAGACCAAATAAGAAGTATCTAATTTTTAATGATTATTTCTGTGGCTAAAATAGTTTCTGTGTCATGATATCATTTCAATGTGGTTATATTCTATAATAAGCTTTCTTAGTTTTTCAAGTCTTCAAAAATAAATTCATAGACATATGGCTGTGTGGCAGTTCTACACTGCCCAAGCTTCAATCAGTCCATTCCACGGGTAGTGATGTTATGGGTGGGGGTGGGGGTCTTTGCTCTCAGAGCTCCCAAGACGGCGGCGGGCCACTTCCAAGATGGTGGCAAGCCTTGTGTTCTCTGACCTGGGGTTCTTGGCCTCACGGATCCCAGGCAATGGAATCTTGGGATGTGCGGTGCATGTTACAGCTCTAGTAAAAGCCATGGGTCATGGAGGAACGAACGACTCCAGACGCGCTGCCTTAAGAGCTGTAACACTCACCGCGAAGGTCTGCAGCTTCACCCCTGAGCCAGCCAGACCAGGAACCCACCAGAAGGAAGAAACTCCAAACACATCCGAACATCAGAAGGAACGAATTCCGGACACGCCATCTTTAAGAACTGTAAGACTCACCGCGAGGGTCCGCAGCTTCATTCTTGAAGTCAGTGAGACCAAGAACCCGCCAATTCCAGACACAGTGGTAAGCCTCGTGTTCTCTGACCTGGGGTTCTTGGCCTCACGGATTCCAAGGAATGGAATCTTGGGACATGTGGTGCATGTTATAGCTCTAGTAAAAGCTGTGGGTCATGGAAGAGAACCGTGGAACCCAGAGGCTAGTGTTCAGCTCGATTAGGACAAACCCGGGCACTTAGCCATGCAGGAACAATGGCAAGTCTCTAGCCCTATTAGGAGCGGCAATGGGCACCTCACTGGATCAGGAGCACAGCGGACACCCTGCCGGACCCGGAGGGTTGGAAGTCAGTGGCGGGTCTGTGACAGCGGCAAACAGCAATGGTGGACAGTGAGTGAAAGCTCAGCTCGAGCCTTAACAAACATGGACCAGAAAAGCGTGCAGTTGCAAGATTTAATAGAGTGAAAACAGAGCTTCCATACAAAGGGAGGGTCTGGACCCAGAGGGTAGCCATTGCTGGCTGGAATGCTTGGGTTTATATCCCTATCATTGTCCCTCCTGCTGTGCTCTCAGGTGATAGATGATTGGCTATTTCTTTACCTCCTGTTTTTGCCTAAGTAGCATTTTAGTGAGCTCTCTGACTGGTCAGGTGTGAGCTAAGTTGCAAGCCCCGTGTTTAAAGGTGGACGTGGTCACCTTCCCAGCTAAGCTTAGGGATTCTTAGTTGGCCTAGGAAATCCAGCTAGTCCTGTCTCTCAGTTATGCATGGAGAGTGAAGTTTAATGGTAACTTTTATTCCTCTAATAAGTGGTAGATGAAGTAGTGACAGGCCTTAAAAGTAGAAAACATTAATTTTTTCCCCAATCTGTGAATTTTCCCATGCACAGAGCTCAAATTTATTCTACTCAGGGAGATTTTCCTAGAGAAGGATAAATTAAATTATAAAAGATAAAAATGTGATCCCATCAAAACACTGTTTACATATGTATGCACACACATTCACAGAATTTTAAAGTTTATTTTAATATGGATGTTTTAAGTTACTTGTGGGGACATTCTTTTGAATAGACATGCCTGTCTACCTATCTCTGTCCCACAGTAGAAAATGGTTTATGGCTACACAAACTTTCTCGGATCAATAATACTTGGCTCTGTGTGTTGAACTCACAGTTAAGGTCCAAAAATTGAATCTTGTTTGTCAATCACTTGCTCTGTAACTTAAGTCATTTCATGCTTTTATATTCTATGTAAAAGTATAATTTTGCAGTTTGACAAATAATGACCTTGCTACTTACTAATGAAGCAACTATATTAAATGCTCTGAGCCTCAGTGTCTTACTATCCCTGTTCAATGAGAATAAGGATATACATTCAGCACATTTGTCAAGTAGTGTAAGATGTGAGTACAAGAGCCTGACACACAATAGGTGTTAAGTAAATGGCAACTTCTATAGCATTACACACATGTAACATAATATACACAAAGAACACACACACTTTAAAAGACAAAAATATCCCGTAACAAACGGTGGGTCAATATGCAAGGAAAAAATAATGTTTTAGAATAACATTTAAAAATGTTTAAACTTCCTATATATCGTGCTTAAGCCTGCAGACTTCTATCAAAGCATGATTATGGTACATTGTAATTTAGTTCAGTTTCTGTATTTTTAAAAGAAATCCTTGCCATCCTCCAATTTTAACATTGGAAGGTAATCTGAAAGCATTTTACCTGAACTGTAATCAAGGAAGCTGACTCCTGATCTCTTCTCATATTACCAGGAAGGATGTCACTGTCAATGTTGATGGTAGGATGGAGCTGCCCCATTTCTAAGAGTAATATTCCTTACTTTATTTAATTCACTCTTCCTGACATTTAGGGTGCGGTCTGTAATTCTATTGAATGGAAATCAATGCTATAAGCACATTGAGTCAGCATGGATGAAGCTGATCTTTTTTACCCCTCCTTTTCTGCAGTTATTTTTAGCAACAGATTAGAAACTATAATATTGGAAGTCACTGCTGGATGTGTTGAAGTATTTTTATCAACTGCACTGCTGCCGTTGTTTTCTTAGTCAATGTTCTTTCTTGGGGAAACTATCAGGAATGTCATGTTTTCATCAGACATTTTATGCTTTAAATTATTATCCAAAACTTTCTATAAGAGCATAATGTGCTTTAGCAGATAGAAAACAAAACACCCCACAGAACAAACATAATACGTTTGCTGATATTTTTCAAGATAAATGGGGCATACTTTAATGATGATTATAATAAATATTAATCACGGTAAAGCTTAGAAAAACTTTATTAATTTTTCTTAATCATACTGTAATAAATCTAAAAACCATAAAATGGTTCATATATTATTGCATTAAATCTTTACTGCATTATTGAAATTCTATGTAAAATAGCCCACACACATTTAAGAAAAATAAAATTTAAGTCTGGGCATGGTGGCTCACGCCTGTAATCCCAGCACTTTGGGAGGCTGGGGCGGCTGGATCACGAGGTCAGGAGTTCGGGACCAGCCTGGCCAACATGGTGAAACCCCGCCTCTACTAAAAACACAAAAATTAGTTGGGCATGGTGGTGGGGGCCTGTAATCCTATCTACTCCCAAGGCTGAGGCAGGAGTATTGCTTAAACCCGGGAGGTGGAGGTTTCAGTGAGCCGAGATTGTGCCACTGTACTCCAGCCTGGGAAACAGAGGAAGACTTTGTCTCAGAAAAAAAAAAAAAAAAAAAAAAAAAAATTGAATAACACAAAGATTTATGGCAAAACTCATTTTTTAAAATATATTTTGTCACTTCATGTGTTTCCAAGTTCTTTCACATCAATTTCACATTGACAGAATCTCAGTTATTGGTTATTAATATATATAAATATAATAGTGGTTATTAAAAAGAAGCCAGACACAGTGGCTCATACCTGTAACTCCAGCACTTTGGAAAGTGAAGCAGGGAGGATTGCTTGAGGCTGGGAGATCAAGACCATCCTAGGAAACATAGAGAAACCATATCTGTTCAACACAGTAGCCAGGTGTGGTGGCATGCACCTGTAATTCTACCTACTCAGGAGGCTGAGATGGGAGGATCACTTGAGTCCAGCAGTTCAAGTTTAGTGGCTTTCATTGAGCCACCGCACTCCAGTTTTGGCGACAGAGTGAGACCCTTTCTCAAAAAAAAAAAAAAAAAAAAAAAAAAAATATCAAATATAAAATGTTATGAGATAGCATCATTCTAATTAAACTAGATCAAACTGTTGCCAGAGTTGATTTCTTCTGAGGCCTCTTTTCCTAACTTGTAGATGGTCATTTTCTCCCTTTCTTCTTACGTGGTTTTTCCTGTGTGTGCCTGTGTTCTATTAAAGAGACCAGTCATACTGGATTAGAGCCCACCCTAATAACCTCATTTTAACTTAATTACCTCTTTTTTTTTGTTTTTTGGTTTTGTTTTTTTGAAACGGAGTCTCGCTCTGTTGCCCAGGCTGGAGTGCAGTGGCACAATCTCAGCTCGTGGCAACCTCTGCCTTTGGGTTCAAGTAATTCTCCTGTCTCAGCCTTTCGAGCAGCTGGGATTACAGGCACGTACGACCATGCCCAGCTAATTTTTGTATTTTTAGTAGAGACAGGGTTCACCATTTTGGCCAGGGTGGTCTTGAACTCCTGACCTCAGATGATCAACTCGCCTCGGCCTCCCAAAGTGCTGGTATTACAGGCATGAGCCACTGCACCCGGTCATTTAATTACTTCTTTAAAGATCTAATCTTTAAACATAGTCATATTCTAAGGTACTGGGAGTTAAGTCTTCAACATATGAATTTTTAGGGAATATAATTCAATTCATAAGAATATGTAATATTCTAGTAATAGTGATAATAATAATAATAAAAACAAAAATGTGTCATTATAGCCTGGACTGCATTGCTCTCTCTCATTAGAGAACCTAACCTTCTTAGGAATGTCCCAATATTCAGTTATAAAACTGCATTTCCCAAATAATTGCCTGGCACTGAGAAGTGATTGTTTGATCCAATTCTTCACAATGGATTTTAAATGAAATTGTTGGGAAAGACCACTGTGACTGCTGACAGACAGTGCCCGCATCCACTGGTATGCCTCCGTGGGCATTTGCCCTTTTACCCCTCCATGATTTCCAGCAGCCACTCCAAAGAAAAAAGTGGTAAGCTGCAATATTCCTTTTATTGCTGGTTTGTGGACTTACTTTATGTGGAGAAAAACATATTGTATGTAAGCCATTATTATTCAGGGTTCTATTACATGAGCCAAAATGAATCCTTTTGAATATGGAGAATTTAAGGAAAAAGACATCTGAGATGGTAAGAATTCGTTAAGAAATGGTCCAATTGTTTTTTCATATCAAGGGGGTCTAATGACATTGTAATCAAGACCAATAGTGGAAATTAAGATATAATTAACATCTTCTGGCCTTTGAAAATTTTAACGACATATGTCTGTACATTTCTATAGTGATGTCATGGACCAATTTTTATAATTGACTTCTGAAAATGAATTTATGTCTTGTTAACATTAATGAAGAAAATGATCCTGAAGAAGAGATGAGCCTATTTCAATATCATCTTTGGCTGATAAGCATGAATGCCACGATACATTTTACAATTACTATGATCAGAATAACTCCACTCTAGTGAATTCACTACATTTAGCCCATGTGTCATGTAAACATAGGCCATCACAACTGATGTTGCTAAAGAATTATTTAATGGAAGCTCTAGTCAGTAATTTTAGAAAATAGCCAAAAAGGGTCATTTAATACAAACTTTTATCATGACTCTTTATCTTTATTTTGGAAGTATATGTAATGGTAGGTACAGACCACTCTTTCTAAATTGGTTTTCATATTTAAAATATATAGGAGTCCATGTAAAGGCAAAATGTAAAGTAAAATATATATAGTTACATATCTGAGTACATATTACACGCAAGATATAGTTACATAGTGATTACATATCAAGTGCAAGACTTGTAATAGGTGCTTTGAAATTTGTAATTAAATTTTGATAAATTTATGCTGTACTTCAATTTCCTTCATAGTGTATATGGTAGTATATCAAGTCTTTCATGCATAAAGCTAAAATATTTACTCAACTTCTGTAAGTGAATAAGTAGATAACCTACACTTGCTTTTTAAGGGGGATTCAAACCTTCTTTTTCTCTTCCTTCAATTCTCTATGTCACTTCAGAGGAATGAGTCAGAATCCAGGGGAAAATGCCCAACTGCTAAGAAGGACATATACTGTAAAATTTGAAGACACCGATATTGTCTAGGTCTCTAAGGGTGAGAATTTTAAAAGGTTTTATAGATCAACATGCCTTGCATGTGATCTTTTATACCCCTCTCTGACATTTACACTGATTAAGTCACTGAGTAGTGGCAATTCCCCCATTCTATACATAAGAGAAAACCCAATACCTAATTCTTCCTCTCTCCCTTCTTTCTCATTTACACACACGTAAACCTACCTCAAATCTCCTCCTCCACAAAACAAAACAATAAACAAACAAAATAGTAATAACCTTGACAAGAATAAAAATAAAAACTACCCCATGCACAGAAGTAATGTTACCTAGATACTTTCCCTGATTTAAGAAGGCCTTGAGTCTGCATCCTAAAACAGCCAGCATTAAGATATTGAGGTATTATCTCCTCTCTCCTCCCTATATATTTGGAGAGCAGGACTCGGCTGCACAGGCCTACCTAAGTAGAAAGACGCTGAAAGAATCCACTCCAGCCTAACCTACTGGATTGCATTACTGGCTGTTGAGGCTAAAGTCCCAAATAATATGTAGGGGTGCCTTGCTTTCTCTGTTATGGTTTTCTATACATATTTCTCAGAAACTATACCGTAGCAAATGACTGGTCAGGAAGAGAACGTTGTTTGCCTGGAGTTGGCTGGCCAGAATGTGATTGCTAAATGTCATCTAATATTTGTTCATATCAGCATCCTGTTTCATCATTCACAGCAGAGCCCATATCTGTTTGATTCTAAATCCATTGTCATTCATCTACACATTGCTATATTCTCCATCTTCATAGTTACAGGCAGGTTTCCAACCCTTCCTCTGTCTTTTGATGATATTCATATAAAGTTCCCATGTTCTTCTCACCTTTATTGTAGTCAAAACTTGTGTTTGAATAGGGACTTCTCAGCCTAATGTCCATTACCTAACTGCAAATGCCAAATTAAGTTTAGGGTATCTAAATAGTCCCCAAAATTGTCCAAAAATTTGTGCATCTCTGTGTTAATTTGAGCGGAGTCAATAGAATCAAATTATTTTAACAGATTTTAAAGGGAGATCATATTTCCCTACCCCACATCTAAAAACAATTGTTCTATAAAATATTTAGTAATTACAATAATGATGATAGTAGAAATATAACATACTAATAATCATTATTAGTTGAGGTAGTAATATGAGGGCTTTATAGAAAGTGGCATATTTAATTATTGCAGTAAACCAGAATACAGTGTTAATGATCCACATCATAATGATGAATAAATTGAAGCTGAGAAAGAGTAAGAAACTTTCTTGCAGTGTCATATTAAATAAAGGTGATGCCAAGAGTATAAACCAATCTGTTCAACTCTCCTTGACATACATGCAGCATAATGCATTGATGTCATGGCAAAATAACTTGCAACACTGAGTGTACACTCTCTTTCAGCATGGGTAATTGTAGCCAGCATAGCATACACATATACAGTATTACACTAAGGAAAAGCACTTCTATAATTATTGAGCTTCTCCATGAATGGGGATATAGTTTGTTCTTAGATCAGGGAACTATTTTTCTAAGCTCCATTAATTCCATAGCAAATTGACTCCATAGTCAAAAGTTAGTGTGATTCCGGTTAAATCTGTGTTTTATCTTTTTTAAAATTGGAAACAATCAGATATTATTTTTAAAATAAAGCTTTTCTATTAGAAAACAGTGACAATGTATATATTAAAGTTTGATCTTTTTAATTGACTTGTATGCTAAAGTTCATGCAAGGAAGTTCAGGATTATTGGCTACAGTTTTCACATTGGTATATAAAGAGATTGGTAAACCAAGAGTCACAGAGGTTGGCCGAATGCTGTATGATACTGCATAAGTCAGCACAACTCTTTCAGCTTCATCAACTTCACACATAAAGAATAAGATGGTGTGGTACACTGGCTCACGCCTGTAACCCCAGCACTTTGGGAGGCCGAGGCTGGTGGATCACTTGACTTGAGGTCAGGAGGTTGAGACCAGCCTGGCCAACATGGTTAAACCCTGTCTCTCCAAAAAAGTACAAAAATTAGTTATGCATGGTGCACTTGCCTGTAGTCCCAGCTACTGGGGAGGCTGAGGTAGGAGAATCCCTTGAACCTGGGAGGTGAGGGTTGTAGTAAGCCCAGATTGTGCCACTGTGCTCTAGCCTGGGTGACGAGCGAGACCCTATCTCAAAAAAAAAAAAAAAGAAAAGAAAAGAAAAAAGAATGATAAGATGGCTTTTGTGTCTTTCCCCTCCAACATGAGGTAATGTGACTCAATTACATGCTTTGTGTTGCCAGAGTCTGATGAAATGCATTGTTAGGTCATTATTTGACTTTTGTTTTAGGCTATGCATGTGCCTAAATTATCGTTTAATGAAGCAGCAACTTTGCAAGGAATTTAGTTTTTGTTGCTTCCTGTACCCAACAGCAGCTTACGTTAAACGTGTATTATTTTTCTTTTTAATTATCTAATTTCCTTCTCAATTATAATAGTATGCATGTGGAGGCACTTCAAATACTTATCCTAGTAAATGCCTTCCACGGGCATTAAATATGGCTGCCCTTCACTCTTTCTCATCAAGGTTCAGCTTGTTACATAATAGACTAATTAAATAATTAAAAGTTTTAATATGATTCCCTGGATGAATTGTGAAAAACAGTATATTAGCCATCTGTTTATTGAAAAAAATAAATAAAACTAACAAATTTTAACTAACTAAAACTAACACTACATCCTTAAACCTTTACTGAGGTTTCAAAATGGCACATATGGGTGAGTGTGGCCACTTTAATCAGGGGAACCATTTCATCAAAGGTGAAATGAAATGTATGCTATTTTACTTCATAGGGCCCAAATTTGACAATGGTTAATCAATTATGGATAATAACAATCTATAACAGATAATTATGAACATATTTTTAAATAGTAGAAAGAATCTTAAGGATTTCAAGAAATATGTGTGACAATCCTTAAGCTGCTGAAAGTTACTTTGATGGACAGCATTAATTTCTGAAAACCTGACCTCATGCTCTTTATGTAATCCATGTTCCGTGGTTGATAAACCAGCACAGTTTTAAAAACCTGTATATATATATGTGTGTGTGTGTGTGTACAAGTGCATGGTTTCTTTTTTCTTTTTTTCTTTTTTTTTTTTTTTGAGAAGGAGTCTTGCTCTGTCACCCAGGCTGGAGTGCAGTGGTGCAATCTCGGCTCACTGCAAGCTCTGCCTCCTGGGTTCATGCCATTTTCCTGCCTCAGCCTCCCAAGTAGCTGGGACTACAGGCGCCCGCCACCACACCTGGCTAATTTTTTGTATTTTCGGTAGAGATGGGGATTCACTGTGTTAGCCAGGATGGTCTCGATCTCCTGACCTTGTGATCTGCCTGCCTCGGCCTCCCAAAGTGCTGGGATTACAGGCGTGAACCACCGTGCCCAGCCAGTGCATGGTTTCTTAAAAGTTTCTTTTTTTGCTCTGACATTATGTACAGTCATATCATATTTACTGGTCACTAATTTTTGCACATACTATGCTAGACATTGTAGGCATGTGCTATGACACATTCTAGGAAAGTTAATAATCACTGAATTGATTAAGAAACCAGTGATTTTTAATATCATAAAGTAGAAGGAAGAAAAAGAAATGGACAATACTGTTTACTACATGATAAACGACAGGAATGTGTTGGCTGTTTCTGTATGTAAACATAAGGCATTTAAAGGCTAGACATTATCCACTGGTCTTAAGAAATCAACACAAAAGCAAACAAGAGGAAATTCTCTATTTACAAAGCATTTATTAAGGATGTTGTGTCAAGCTTTGGACTCGTAACAGTTTGACTAAAGAATCAATAGCTTAAGCTTAATGATCTGCAGCAGTGACAGAGGAACCTCCATTCCTGATGTGATTCTTCAAAGCCCACAAATGTTCTGTTCTGTCTGCTTAAAATACTGAGCTGTAATTTGGCACATTTATTATTTGAAATATCAGCCTTATAAATAGGGAGATTACCTATGTAGGGTCGTAAATAATAAAGGCAGGACATGAAATGACATTGAGAAACAGAGTTTGTCATTTAAGGTTGGGATCAGAAGAATGTCTGGTCAAGGGCAACAGGCTTATAAAAGGAAGTGTGATCATCAGGATAAATAAGTGTCTTTTACTAGAGATTCTAACAGACTAGAGACTTGCTACTGTTAATGTGTCATTTATATCATACACAAAGGAGAATAAAGTAGTAGAGAAAAAGAACGTTGAAATATTCATGGTCAAATTTCCACTAAATATTAAGTCACTAATTTTTGGATGAGAGTTCATCTTATATATGAGATATTATAGTTTGCACTTAAATCTATTTAACTAGTTATAAGACTTCCATAGAACAATCTATCTCTCTGACATTTAAGTAAATTAATGATTCCTTTGAATTAAATCCTCCTTAAAATATATATGCCTCTAACTAGAAGTATACGCTCTAAACACATATGTAATCTTGGTTTGAAAATCAAAGCAAAATTAAAATCTGAGTAATATGGAGTAAGAAAATGAAGTCTTTGATGTGTTTGACAGAAAAATTCTATCAGTACATACAAATTAAATTATAATTTTATTACCTTTATCTTATACATGTTGCATATTTACATATATTTTAATAACAGTATATTTCATA
Organism: Hylobates moloch; assembly: GCF_009828535.3. Lineage (NCBI taxonomy): Eukaryota > Metazoa > Chordata > Mammalia > Primates > Hylobatidae > Hylobates > Hylobates moloch. The sequence continues at coordinate 41,296 of NW_026652488.1, forward strand.
TAATGTTCTCAATTGTTTATAGTAAAATATTAACTATCCATACTTCAGGGCTAATACTTTAAGAGAAAATTTTTCCCATGAAATTGTACTTTTTCTTTATGAGAACATTTTAGTTAGTTTGCATTTTGCTTATTGTTTGCAGATATATAAACATTTAGCACAGTGGATCTTTATCAGGGCTGATTTTGTGCCCTAGAAGACATTTGGCAATGCTTCCAGACATTTTCTATTGCTATATCTTGGAGGGAAATGCTATTGGCATCTAGTTGTTGGATGCCAAGAATTCTGCCAAACATCCTGCAACGCACAGGACAAACCTCTACAATAAAGAATTAATCAGCCAAAAACATCCATGTGCCAGCATTGAGAAACCCTGATTTAAATATATATGTTAATCTCCCATTTGTTTTCCAAAACTCTTCATCAAGTCCTAGACATTGTTTCATTGGAATATCGTAATAATGTACTGTTAAGTCACATGATATGTGTGTTTTGGAGTTAAACATTCTCTAACTTATGATTGTTTTGGTCTAAATGAAAAAATGTAGTTTTTATATTATAAAAATCTGGAAATAATATTAAAATGGGCGAATTTACGTTGCCTTGATGCTGGCTAATGTTCAGGGTATTGGAGTGATCAGTTTCAAGTCCCAGTTTCTTTTTCTTTTTCTTCCTTTTGGAGACAAGGTCTCACTCTGTCACCCAGACTGGAGAGCAGTGGCGCGATCTTGGCTCACAGGCAACCTCCACCTCCCAGGCTCAAGCAATTCTCTTGCCTCAGCCTCCTAAGTGGCTGGGATTACAGGCATGTGTCACTATCCACCCGGCTAATTTTTTTATTTTTAGTAGAGACAGGGTTTCGCTATGTTGGCCAGGCTGGCCTTGAACTCCTGAGCTCAAATGATCCACTCGCCTCGACCTCCCAAAGTGCTGGAATTACAGGTATAAGCCACTATGCCTGGCTGCAGGTCCCCATTTCAAATGACCCCTTTGCAAGTCCACATCTTTAAGAAACCCCTAACCTGGCCATTGTCTCTTGATAAATTTGAATAAAAAGTACTTTTACGAGCTAAAGCTAAAGAAAATGTTTAGTATTTCCCTTTCTGGAAAAAAAATGTTGTGAATATGAAATTTCTTATATCCTAGACGTTAATACTTGCTGAAAACAATGTTTAAACTTTAAAACTATTTCATTTTTCTGAAATGTGATTAAAAACTAAAATTCAGTTTGTATGTATGCATATGTTTATCACTGCCTGAAGTAATCTATGTAGAAGAGCAGAATAGAGAAGAATGAAAAGTCTAAAATTAGTGTACCTGAATCGAATTTTGGCTCAATAGCTTAATAGTTGTGTGAACTTTGTGAACATGTGTGTGCTGTCTCTGGAAGGAATAAATATTTATAGTGTGGGACTGCGTCTGCTCATGCGACACACTGTCTGGCACAGGTTTCTGTCTCTGATGGAAACCATATGGTAGAGAGATACAAGCAAAGTTCTGGAAGCCCCTGCCATTACTGAAGAAGGTTCTACACGGTCACAGAGATAGTTACAGTTATTAAGGCACAGAGACTGTGTTTGAATGCAGTTTCTACTACTGACTAGATGGTGTTGGTGTGATGTAATTCCGCTTACTAAGTCAGTTGAAAAACAAACATTTAGAGTGTTTAAATCAAAGACAGTAAAAATTAAACTAGTCCCAAGATAAACCTCAAAGCACTACATTATGTCTTTGCAGATTGACATGTTTTCACACAGATAATCCCAACATAATTAAAAAATAATAATAGGAGTGGAGCCAAGATGGCCGAATAGGCACAGCTCCAGTCTACAGCTCCCAGTGTGAGCAACGCAGAAGACGGGTGATTTCCGCATTTCCATCTGAGGTACTGGGTTCATCTCACTAGGGAATGCCAAACAGTGGGTGCAGGACAGTCCGTGCAGTGCAACATGTGCAAGCCGAAGCAGGGTGAGGCATTGCCTCACTCGGGAAGTGCAAGGGGTCAGGGAGTTCCCTTTCCTAGTCAAAGAAATGGGTGACAGATGGCACTTGGAAAATCGGGTCACTCCCACCCTAATACTGCGCATTTCCAACGGGTTTGGAAAACGGCACACCAGGAGATTGTGTCCCGCACCTGGTTCGGAGGGTCCTATGCCCATGGAGTCTCACTGATTGCTAGCACAGCAGTCTGAGATCAAACTGCAAGGCGGCAGCAAGGCAGGGGGAGGGGCGCCCATCATTGCCCAGGCTTGCTTAGGTAAACAAAGCAGCCAGGAAGCTCAAACTAGGTGGAGCCCACCACAGCTCAAGGAGGCCTGCCTGCCTCTGTAGGCTCCACCTCTGGGGGCAGGGCACAGACAAACAAAAAGTCAGCAGTAACCTCTGCAGACTTAAATGTCCCTGTCTGACAGCTTTGAAGAGAGTAGTGGTTCTCCCAGCACGCAGCTGGAGATCTGAGAATGGGCAGACTGCCTCCTAAAGTGGGACCCTGACCCCTGAGCAGCCTAACTGGGAGGGACCCCCCCAGTAGGGACAGACTGACACCTCACTCAGCCAGGTACTCCTCTGAGATAAAACTTCCAGAGGAACTATCAGACAGCTGAATTTGTGGTTCACGAAAATCCGCTGTTCTGCAGCCACCGCTGCTGACACCCAGCCAAACAGGGTCTGGAGTGGACCTCTAGCAAACTCCAACAGACCTGCAGCTGAGGGTCCTGTTTGTTAGAAGGAAAACCAACAAACAGAAAGGACACCCACACCAAAAACCCATCTGTACATCACCATCATCAAAGCCCAAAAGTAGAAAAAACTACAAAGATGGGGAGAAAACAGAGCAGAAAAACTGGAAACTCTAAAAAGCAGAGCACCTCTCCTCCTCCAAAGGAATGCAGTTCGTCACCAGCAATGGAACAAAGCTGGACGGAGAATGACTTTGACTAGTTGAGAGAAGAAGGCTGCAGATGATCAAACTACTCCGAGCTACAGGAGGAAATTCAAACCAATGGCAAAGAAGTTAAAAACTTTGAAAAAAAAATTAGACAACTGTTTAACTAAAATAACCAATGCAGGGAAGTGCTTAAAGGAGCTGATGGAGCTGAAAGCCAATTTTCGAGAACTACGTGAAGACTGCAGAAGCCTCAGAAGCCTCAGTAGCCGATGCAATCAACTGGAAGAAAGGGTATCCATGATGGAAGATGAAATGAATGAAAGGAAGCGAGAAGGGAAGTTTAGAGAAAAAAGAATAAAAAGAAATGAACAAAGCCTCCAAGAAATATGGGACTTTCTGAAAAGACCAAACCTACGTCTGATTGGTGTACCTGAAAGTGACAGGGAGAATGGAACCAAGTTGGAAAACACTCTGCAAGATATTAACCAGGAGAATTTCCCCAATCTAGCAAGGCAGGCCAACATTCAGATTCAGGAAATACAGAGAATGCCACAAAGATACGCCTCGAGAAGAAGAACTCCTAGACACATAATTGTCAGATTCACCAAAGTTGAAATGAAGGAAAAAATGTTAAAGGCAGCCATACAGAAAGGTCGGGTTACCCACAAAGGGAAGCCCATCAGACTAACAGCTGATCTCTCTGCAGAAACTCCACAAGCCAGAAGAGAGTGGAAGCCGATATTCAACATTCTTAAAGAAAAGAATTTTCAACCCAGAATTTCATATCCAGCCAAACTAAGCTTCATAAGTGAAGGAGAGATAAAATCCTTTACAGACAAGCAAATGCTGAGTGATTTTGTCACCACCAGGCCTGCCCTAAAAGAGCTCCTGAAGTAAGCACTAAACATGGAAAGGAACAACCAGTACCAGCCACTGCAAAAACATGCCAAAGTGTAAAGACCCTCGAGGCTAGGAGGAAACTGCATCAACTAACGAGCAACATAACCAGCTAACATCATAATGACAGGATCAAATTCACACATAACAATATTAACTTTAAATGTAAATGGGCTAAGTGCTACAATTAAAAGACAGAGACTGGCAAATTGGATAAGGAGTCAAGACCCATCAGTATGCTGTATTCAGGAAACCCATCTCACGTGCAGAGACACACATAGGCTCAAAATAAAGGGATGGAGGAAGATCCACCAAGCAAATGGAAAACAAAAAAAGGCAAGGGTTGCAAGCCTATTCTCTGATAAAATAGACTTTAAACCAACAAAGATCAAAAGAGACAAAGAAGGCCATTACATAATGGTAAAGGGATCAATTCAATAAGAAGAGCTAACTATCCTAAATATACATGCATCCAATACAGGAGCACCCAGATTCATAAAGCAAGTCCTGAGTGACCTACAAAGAGACTGAGATGCCCACACAATAATAATGTGAGATTTTAACACCCCACTGTCAATATTAGATAGATCAACGAGACAGAAAGTTAACAAGGATATCCAGGAATTGAACTCAGCTCTGCACAAAGTGGACCTAATAGACATCTACAGAACTCTGCAACCCAAATCAACAGAATATACGTTTTTTTCAGCACCACACCACACCTATTCCAAAATTGACCACATAGTTGGAAGTAAAGCACTCCTCAGCAAATGTAAAAGAACAGAAACTATAACAAACTGTCTCTCCGAACATGGTGCAATCAAACTAGAACTTAGGATTAAGAAACTCACTCAAAACCACTCAACTACATGGAAACTGAACAACCTGCTCCTGAATGACTACTGGGTACATAACAAAATGAAGGCAGAAATAAAGATGTTCTTTGAAACCAATGAGAACAAAGACACAACATACCAGAATCTCTGGGACACATTCAAAGCAGTGTAGAGGGAAATTTATAGCACTAAATGCCCACAAGAGAAAGCAGGAAAGATCCAAAATTGACACCGTAACATGACAACTAAAAGAACTAGAAAAACAAGAGCAAACACATTCAAAAGCTAGCAGAAGGCAAGAAATAACTAAAATCAGAGCAGAACTGAAGGAAATAGAGACACAAAAAAACCTTCAAAAAATTAATGAATCCAGGAGCTGGTTTTTTGAAAAGATCAACAAAATTGATAGACTGCTAGCAAGACTAATAAAGAAGAAAAGAGAGAATAATCAAATAGATGCAATAAAAAATGATAAAGGGGATATCACCACCGATCCCTCAGAAATACAATCTACCATCAGAGAATACTATAAACACTTCTACGCAAATAAACTAGAAAATCTAGAAGAAATGGATAAATTCCTCGACAAATACACCCTCCCAAGACTAAACTAGGAAGAAGTTCTCTGAATAGACCAATAACAGGCTCTGAAATTGTGGCAATAATCAATAGCTTACCAACCAAAAAGAGTCCAGGACCTGATGGATTCACAGCCGAATTCTACCAGAGGTACAAGGAGGAACTGGTACCATTCCTTCTGAAACTATTCCAATCGATAGAAAAAGAAGGAATCCTCCCTAACACATTTTAGGAGGCCAGCATCGTCCTGATACCAAAGCCTGGCAGAGACATAACCAAAAAACAGAATTTCAGACCAATATCCTTGATGAACATTGATGCAAAAATCCTCAATAAAATACTGGCAAACCGAATCCAGCAGCACATCAAAAAGCTTATTCACCATGATCAAGTGGGCTTCATCCCTGGGATGCAAGGCTGGTCCAACATACGCAAATCAATAAATGTAATCCAGCATATAAACAGAATCAAAGACAAAAACCACATGATTATCTCAATAGATGCAGAAAAGTCCTTTGACAAAATTCAACAACATTCTTGCTAAAAACTCTCAATAAGTTAGGTATTGATGGGACATATCTCAAAATAATAAGAGCTATCTATGACAAACTCACAGCCAGTATCATACTGAATGGGCAAAAACTGGAAGCATTCCCTTTGAAAACAGGCACAAGACAGGGATGCCCTCTCTCACCACTCCTATTCAACATAGTGTTGAAGTTCTGGCCAGGGCAATCAGGCAGGAGAAGGAAATAAAGGGTATTCAATTAGGAAAAGAGGAAGTCAAACTGTCCCTGTTTTCAGATGACATGAATGTATATCTAGAAAACCCCATTGTCTCAGCCCAAAATCTCCTCAAGCTGATAAGCAACTTCAGCA
>NW_026652489.1:0-38145 GCF_009828535.3 Hylobates moloch
CCTGTGTTCAAGTCACCCTTATTTTACTCAACAGTGGCCCCAAAGCATAAAGCTAGTGATGCTGGCAATTCAGATATGCCAAAATGAAGCTGTAAAGTGCTTCCTTTAAGTGAGAAAGAAGAAAACTCATATGCTGAAGTTGCTAAGATCTACGGTAAGAATGAATCTTCCATCTACGAAATTGTGAGGAAGGAAAAGAAATCATGTTGGTAGTTTTGCTGTCACACCTCAGGCTGCAAAAGTTATGGCCACAGTGCATGACATGTGTGCTTAGTGAAGATGAAAAAGGCATTACATTTTTAGGTGGAAGACGTGAAGAGAAATGCGCTCTGACTGGCAGCAGTTGGGTTCTTTACTATCTGTGGTTTCAGGCATATCCCCTGTGGAGAAGAGGGGACCACTCTATTTCAGTTTGTATTCATATAATATTTGATTAGGCTTATTCATTATAACCAGTGCAACTGGCATAAACAGGTTTGAGACTATACCTAGCCAGCTGTTGGTTAGCCTACAGCCCAGCTAATGAAGCAGAAAGTCATGGGTGTACTGGAGAGTGCCCTATTAGACTTTGTGTCCAGTGTGCAGGGGCATCTACCGTGTGTCCTGGAAGGAATGAAGGGCTTTGTGGGATCTGACACAGTGGGTAAGAGGAGGTCACTGATGAGATGTTCTGCTGTTCCGTCTTCCCTTGGCTTCTAGGACAGCACTCTTCTGCTTTGCTTCTTGCCTCTCGGGCTGCTCCTCTGCCTCCTTTGCAGATCTGCCCATCTGCGCTCAGCCACTAAATATTGAAAGTTTGGTAATTCTTGGTTGGAGACCTGATCTTCTGTCTGCATGTTCTCTCATAATGAGAGTTTATCCAAGCCCCTGACCTTAGTGAGCATTTACGCACAGGTACATGAGCCTCAGTTTTCTATCCCCAATCCAGAGTTCTCCATTTGAGCTGAAGATCTTACCTTAATGGCCTGACTAATGTTTCCTCTGGGATATCACAGAGGCCCTCTGTAGTCAACATGACCAAAACCAAGTGGGGAAAGTCACCACCATCTGTTCAGGTCCGTGCAAACCAGAGACCTAGGAGCTGTCTTTGCCGTCCCTCTCCCTCATTTCCCAGCCATCTCTTTGGCTTTGTTTTCTTATGATGGAAAAAGAAAGAAAGAAAGAAAGAGACTTGAGAACAGGGTCTGATAAAAGGTAAGAGAAGGCAAAATAACACCTTCTCTGATGGGTGTGGAACAGACACTAGGTTAGTTTTATAGCATTTGTTAAACTTCTTGTTTTAATCCTGGGTTAGGGGTGCCTGTCCTGCCTCAGGAGCAGTTAGAGTCAGGAGGTAGAGACAGGCCAAGACCTAGTGTTGTTTGATGAAGCTAACTTGCCTACGGAAGCCACCTGAGGGAGCATAGACATGGGAGACATGTTAACCTGAACAGGATGCTGGTGGACTTCAGGTCATGCAGCATCATGGTGCAGTGGGAGAGAGCCCTTGGACAGGCCTCAGGCTCTTATCCTACCTGCCTTCCTTCTCTGAGGCCACCACCTCTGTGCGCCTGGATGTGGCCAGACACTCTCTCTTCAGCCTCCCCTTTCTATGCCATAGCTAAGGATAGACATTTAGGGCTTATTTTTTCATTTTAAATGTTTTGCCTGAAATGCTCCCAGACAGAGCTGCAAGCAAGGCAGGCCTGAGATGGGAGGAGAATTTAAGATATGAGCCCTTGTTCTGGCAGTTAGTAGAGGAAATTAAAAATTGTGGGTTAGGAAGGAAAGTGGAGAGGCTGACATTTTATGACTCTTTCAGAGAAATATTTTCTGTTTGCACATTTAATTTTACAAATTGGGATGGATTTGAGACAGGCATGGAGAGTGGTCAGGATGGAGGTGACATGTCTTCTGCCTTTGCTTTGTATGCTGTGTCCTTAATGTATTCCTGCCGCGATTCCACCTCTTTCCCCTGCTGTGCCTCCCTGGGGCCCCCTGCAGCCCTCCTCCTGCTGCTTCCTGGTCACTTCTAGAGATGGGGCCATTTTCTAGAACCAGCTCCCTAGGCTTCTGCAGTTCCACTGCAGACATGCCCTGCCCCTTCCTCCTCACATCCCTTTCCATAAGTACTTCAGCAGCCTGTAGTGGAGTTCGGTGCAAGTCAGAGGCAGCAGTCTGTCAGCATGGCTTTTGCCTCTTTGATTTTTCTGAGTCTTGATGTTCTAGACCATTTTTGGCTCATATTCAGAAATGGCTGAGAAATTAAAGTCAGGTGTGAAAGCTGAAGAATATTGATGCAGAGCTGGAGTGGTTCCGAGACTTAAGGATCAACTCGTGGACATGACAGTCTGTCACGCTTAGTAACAATGTGTGAGGTGATTAGGGTTATGAATAATGGTGATAACAACAATGATTTTAGCAGCTCCCATGTGTGGAGGAATTACCAGTTCCAGGTGCAGTTCTAGTACTTTATGTGCATTATCTCAATCCTCATAGCAGCCCGATGAGAAAGGTGTTATTTTTATCCTCTGTAGACAAAAATTGAGGCCCATAAGCATTCATAATTCATCCAAAGTCATATGGCTAGTAAGGAAGGGATGGCACTGAAATTTGAACCCAGGTAATCTAGCTCCAGATCAGGAACTGGAGCCAATACACCACCCATCTGCCTGAGCCAGATTTGATGAATAATCAGCTTTCTCTCCTATAATTCAATTCCAGATTTCTGTTCTTTATTTGCCTAATAGGATCTGCATAATTTAGAAGTAAGATAAAGTGCACTCTGGTTAAAACAAAGTAATAATCCTACTCATTTCTTATGAATTTGTGGGGATTTCGGATATCACGAAGCCTTCCCACTCCACTCCCCAAGGAACCAGACCAGAAAGTACAGGAAGGGGAAAGCTATGTTAAGTTGAAGCATTAATACCACACAGATGCATTTATTAAGTGTGTGAGGGAGACGTTGCCTTTCTGGAGCATAACATAAATCATCTGGAAAATTCTGTACAAAGCATTTCCAGGGACTCAACACAACCAACTGGAGGGCCTACTGTCTATTGATATTTCTGCTATGAATAATCTCTGTGGGATGCCGGCTGGCTGCTTGCCTCCAGCAGTTATTTCTAGTTTTGCTAGAGCAATGATTCGCAGCCTGTAATCCCCGCATGGGGTGAGATGTGTGACTCAGGAGGACGCTTGGGGCCTGCCAACAGGGCAGAAGAAGGTCGGGAACGCAGTGGCTCCTGAGAGGTAAACATTTTAGAAGCTGTGTGATTGTGTTACTAGAGATTCTTGAAGAGCAGACATTTAAGGGACACAGGGAGCAAACCATCAAACATGAAGGCAGTAAAAAGTTGTACTTTTTTCCCTCCAATTTGGAATGGCGACAGTCAGTTAAGAAAAAAAAATTCGGCCGGGTGCGGTGGCTCACGCTTGTAATCCCAGCACTTTGGGAGGCCGAGGCAGGCGGATCACAAGGTCAGGAGATCGAGACCACGGTGAAACCCCATCTCTACTAAAAAATACAAAAAAATTAGCCGGGCGTGGTGGCGGGCACCTGTAGTCCCAGCTACTCGGAGAGGCTGAGGCAGGAGAATGGCATGAACCTGGGAGGCGGAGCTTGCAGTGAGCCGAGTTCGTGCCACTGCACTCCAGCCTGGGTGACAGAGCGAGACTCCGTCTCAAAAAAAAAAAAAAGAAAAGAAAAAAAAAATTTAATGTGCTTCAAGGAAGGTTACTCTTTTGATCCCACATTGTAAGGGTTGTGACAGCTTGTCCCCATTCCTTGGTGTTACGGATTTATTTTGGGAAAAAGAAGTGACCTCAACTCATAGCTATAGCTAAAGAATGTTGAAAAAGGAATTAAATTGGCACCTCCATAAAAGTCAACAAGGGATCATGGTTTTTTTGGACTATAAGAAAATGCATCTGTTTAAAACAAAAGGTTCTAGAACAGAGCAGTCCAATAGAAATACAATATGACTTGTGAATGCCTTTGAAAAATTTTCTAGTAACCACATTAAAAAATAAAAACAGGCAAGTTAATTTTCATGATATATTTTATTTAATCCAATATCTTAGACAATTTATCATTTCAATATGGAATCAATAAAAAATTATTATTGGGAGACTTTTTTTTTTTTTACCAAGTCTTTTAAATCCTGCGTGTATTTATACTTTGGGCACATCTCAATCACACTAGCCACATTTCAGATGCTCAATAGCCACGTGTGGCTGGTGGCTCCCTGGGTGGAAGGGAGGAAGAAAAGAAAAAAAGAAAAGAAGGAGGGAGAAAGAGAGGGAAGAAATAATATGTTAGAGAAAATCTAACGATTCCTTACAAGCACACAAATGCCTATCAGATCCTCATGCGCAACCTCAAAGGCCAAACTTCTCCATGGTCCATCTCAGTAAATGATCACTGGCAAGTCCAGAAAGTACGTTCCTTTGCCTGATTAAAAATCCATCTTTCCCTTCTTGTGCCAACTGTTGATAGATTGTATTTTTCTTCTGGGTGTAATTAGAAATGATTTTCACCTGATTGCTTCATTGTATTAGTCTGAAGAGCATCCCCCTGACCATTGGCTCTCACCTAATTGTTTACTTGATCTCATTCTCAAACTTTTCTCTTTTTCACTGGAATGCCTGAGAAGGCAGCTGGGAGGGACATGTGCACATGCGCCCAAACACCATTAGGGACCCCGTTTTTTTAGTGGGAACCAACATGCCTCTGAAAAGCAGACTCCCAAGGCATCCTAAATGCCATCTCTTACATAGGCAAAAAATAGACCAGAGAGTGCTGATGTCGATTTTGCATGCAAATTGGTTAATGGAGCCGGGGCTGCTCAACTCGTGTGTATGATTTTCTATTTCCATGCACCAATTTGGGAGTTTATGCAAGAAGGCCGTAATCCTTCATGCAAAGCTGAAAATGCAGGTGTGGAAGCCTGTTTTAGAGCACAAGAACTGTCTGGTCCTGTTCTCATTTGACTGAGTTTTGTTGAATCTTTTGTGGTGTCATAAGCCAGAGGAATATTATTTGTTAAAATGCATTTACAATGCCTAGAACTTTATGTAGACTTAGTGAATGGTTATGGGACTGCACTGCTGAGTATGTGGTGTGTCTACACTACAGTGAGGAAAAGGAGAATCCACTGATAGGAATTTGCTGGTGTGTCTTGGGGTGGTGCCTTTGAACAAATGAGTGGTCTTCTTTTGTAGATAGAAGTTGTGCCAAGCCCCCAGAATGTGGAGTTTATTCTGTCATAAGCCTCTTGAAACTAGTCTTACACATGGTCTTTATGCTTTCCAACAGTTTCCATAGTTCATCATTTTATATTACTATATTCAGAAACTTTTGAAAATTCACCTAAGACTTTATTGATAAACCAATGTGAAATTTTGTTAGAGAGTTGAGACCTTGATGATAATAACTCAGGAGAAAAAGAAATGACCTCATTTCCCGTGTAGATGCCAAACTCAAGTGTGCTCATACCCTCGGGTACCGTACTTCTTGGGAAATCTCTTGTTTTCCATTTTCTGCTGTTTGGAGTTGAGATTTCCAGTCACTTTCTTGTATACAACCATGGTCTTTGTCCTATTATTATTTGGCCATCTTTACAAAGTGAAATTTTTACATTCTTCCTTTGCTTTTGTTGTCATATCAACTTTGATTTTCCCAGTGGCATGTTTTTGAATTATCCCAACTCAGCAGCTTCTTTTTTCTTCCTGTTGCTTTTGTAACTCCTGCTCACACCAGCAGAGACAGAGAAGGATAGTTGGTGACCTGAAAGTGAGGTGTCCCTTCTGCTTGTTGGAGGTGGACTGAGAGATGAGGCCGATGAAGATTTCCTGGAGATAGATGGTGGTGATGGTTGCACGACAATGTGAATTTCCTTAACGGTACCTAAAATTATTGGAATAATAAATTTTATGTTAGGCATATTTTACCACAGTTTTTTTTTTTTTTTTTAAGGTTTCTAGGTTTCCTCTGAGCTTTACACTGGCTGACTCTTTTCCAGGACTCATTATGGTTCTTTCATCTTGGTCTTGTGGCTAATCTGCTTTAGGGCCCAGGGAATATGGGGACCCCAGAGTTCACCATCCACTAGAGTGACTGCAGGTGGCAGTTTGCATTAGACTTTCTTTGACGGAGAGAGTGCTACTGCAGTCCTGATGTGGACTTTTGTGGCCTTATCAGAGGAGAATTTCTTCATTTAATGATGGCTGCTAATGAGCCTTCTCCAGGCACTCTTGGTTTGGCCAGCTTGTTGGCAAATAAACCCAGCATGGGTTCTGGCCCAGTGGAAATTATTTCATAGGCAAGACAGGAAAAAAAAAAAAAACTTCAATGAACAATTTGTAGAATTAAAAGTTGTGATAGATGCTGTGAAACAAATGATTGGTAATTAATGATATAGAACAGAGCTGTCCAATGGAAATATACTTTGAGCCACATATGTAAGTTTAAACTTTTTAAAAGCCACATTTTTAAAAGGTAAAAAGAAACACATGAAATTAATATTAATATATTTTATTTAATCTTAATATATCCAAAGTATTGTCATTTCAGTGTTATTAATCTAAAAAACTTCTTACTTAGATATTTTACATTCTCTTTTTCATGCTAAGTGTTTGAAATTGGTTGAACATTTTATACTTATACCACATTCATTCAGACTAGCCACATTTTGAGTGCTCAATAGCCACATGTGGCTACTGTCTTCGACAGCAATGGTAGAGAGCTGTGTGTGTGTGTGTGTGTGTGTGTGTGTGTGTGTGTGTGTGTGACAGAGAGAGACAGAGAGAGAGAAAGAGAGAAAGAAAGAATGGCAACAGACAGAGAGAGAGACAGAGTGAGGGGGAGAGAGAGAGAGGAAGAGAGAGAATTGTATGGATGAGGGAGGGGGACTCATCCTTAGATGGTGTGGATAAAGAAAGCCTCCCTATATCTCCTTTTCGTCTCTCTCTCTTTCTTTCTCTTTTTCTCTTCCTTGAATTTGTGAGGCCCATGAAATTTAGAGGATGACTCTGGCCCTGACTTTGGTGGTTGAAACACTTAATGCTGTTATTCCATTGTCATTGTCCTTTTATACAGTTCTGTCTCATTAATATTATTTCTGTTATTTTGAAATGAAACCACGAAAGTAAGTTATTGAAAAAATAGTTGATCTCTACTTGCCCCAGACCCAGTCTACAACCCCCTGATTTAATAATGTCAACCTCCAAGTGGGTCTCCTTCCACACCTTCCCTGTACCTGCTGCATACCTAGACACATTTACAGGGGTTCGGTTTGGTTTTCTAACAATGAGCACATAGAATATGTGTGTCACTCTGCCTCATGTTTTTCTCAATCTATGCTGGATATTCTTCCAGGTCAGAGCTATGGATCCAACTCATTTTCAGTATTTCTACTTAATAATCTAATATGGATGAGCTGTAGTGTCTTAGCAGTTCTACTGCTGATGAATGGTATTGCCTGGATGTGGGGAATTAAAATGGTGCTTGGTTGTTTCAGACTTGAAAAATCCACCATGTCCCTTCTTGTTCTGAAAGAGTTGGTAGCCTGCCTGGGTCCTAGTTCGACTTTTCAGATGGTGGGTAGGTGAGAACATACATGGGCTATGAGGGGCTCTGTGGACTCGAGGGTCAGAGTGTATTTGCACCCTCAGCACCTGACACCCATCAAAGACACTCCTTTAGTGGGATCCTCTGCCTTCAACGCACCTGAGCAATCATACTCTTAGTTGAAACTGAGACTCCTCAAAAGTGCCTTGTAAAGATGCATTATTTTTGTTATATGTTTTTTCTAAGAGCTTGGCTGCAACGGCGTTGTTTTTGGTACTGTTTACCTCTGCATAGTAAGTCCTCACTTAACATTGTCAATAGATTCTTGGAAACTGCAACTGTAAATGAAACACTGTATAACGAAACCAATTTTACCATAGGCTAATTGAGAAAATCAAGAGTTAAATTCCTATGGCATATTTCTGGTCACAAAACCATTACCAAACTTCTCGATAAAGACCAAAACATTTCTAATACTAAACATGGAAATAAATGTGAGCTGTACATACAGTTAAGAAAGATGAATAAAAACAAATAAGATAATGACTTACCCAGTTTTTGGTAAAATAGCGAGTGATGGTGGTTGTAGTGGTGGTGGGTTAAATCAAGGAATAAATGTTTGCAAAGTGAAACTCGTAAGGAGAGCTTCCTCCCACCACGAAGTTCAAAAACAATAGCAAATTTGGTGGGCTCGCCAAGTGCTTTCATCCCACATTGTTTATTGTGGTATATTGTGGTACACATTTTTATTTTACAATTATTTGTATTCATTCCTTCATTCATTTTCCAACTTGCTTATTCCAGTTCAGGGTCTTGGGTGGCCGGAGTCTGTCCCAGCAGCTCAGGATGCAAGGCAGGCATCAGCCCTAGACAGGATGTCATTCCATTGCAGCAGTACTCTCACACACACACTCACACTTGCTCAGACTGGGACAAGGTAGACATGCCTGTTTACCTAACATGCACATCTTTGGGATGTGGGAGGAAGCCGGAGTGCCTGGAAAAAACCCATAAGGACGTGAAGAAATTAAGTCTTGAGATTTTATAATAGAAAATCCATACAGGATTTCTATGACAAATCATTTTACATTGTAAATCCAGTAGTTTAATTTTTATATTGTTTGTACATATTCATTAGTGGCTAGTCTTTGATGCCATCAGCATAATGTACTCTCAAAGTCAAGAGAACTACCAAGAATGTCAGCTATCATACTCATTAGGAAAATGGCTTAAAACATTCATAATTTGCTTTCTTCTGACTCACAAAAAGCTCTTCTTGGATTTGGTATGGATGAGTTTCGTTACCGATTCTGAATAATTGGTGATCCTTTGTGTCTTCTCTAACAAAAGTACTTTTAAATGTATGAAATATTTTATTAATACTCGAGGTTCCATTTCTAGTGGGTTGTTTTTAATATTTGAGTACCCACTACTAAATCTAATCATCAGGGGACCTGGTGTTTCTTAAAAAGGCTTCTTGATGTATCTTAGCCTGTGTCTTCTCTGACAAAATGGACTGGTGAGGTGAGCAATAATGCCATCTTCTGGGTTTTATTGATGGATACAGTCAATGGAAATCGTTGAGGCAGTCTCCTTACAAATACCTGGACACTGAATTTTTACAGTACAGTGGTGTGTGTGTGTGTGTGTGTGTGTGTGTGTGTGTGTGTGTGTAATTCATTGACTATGTGTGATTCTCTGAAATGACGAGCAAACCAATAACAACTTAACTCTCCCCCGCTCCCATTGTCACGACAGCCTGATGCTTTAACAGTCATCTGTGGTCCGGCGGCCGGCAACTTAATTCATTCGATGAGGCATCTGTTGCTTTGCCAGTTAGTCCCTAATTGACCTGCAGAATCTTAGGTTTATATAAGCTTAAAGAAGTTCTTTTAGTCTTACTGAGATTCCCCTGTGTGTTCATCCATGGTTTAATTAAGGTATTAAGAATAGTGTTGCAGAACTCATTCAGCTCAATAGCAAAAATACAAATAACCCAACTTGAAAAACGGGCAGAGGGCTTGAATAGACATCTCCAAAGGAGATGTAAAAGTGGCCCACACATATATGAAAGAATGCTTATTAACGTCACTAAACATCAGAGAAATGCAAATCAAAACCACAGTGAGATATGAGCTCACACCTGTTAGAATGGCTACTATCAAAAATACAAGAGATAAGAAGTGTTGGTGAGGATGTGGAGAATAAGAGAACCCTTGCACCCTGTTGGTGGGAATGTAAACTAGTACAGCCATTATGGAAAACAATATGGAAGTTCATCAAAAATTAAAAATAGAAATATCCTATGATCTAGCAATCCCATTACTGGGTATTTCCCCAAAGGAAATGAAATCAGTATGTTGAAGAGATATCTGCACTCCATGCAGCATTATTCACAATAGCCGGGATATGGAAACAACCTACATGTCCATCAATAGATGATTGGATAAATAAACTATGGTATATATATGCAATGGAATATTATTCAGCCTTAAAAAAGAAGATGATCCTCCATTTACAACGCATGGGTGAACCTAGAAGACATTCTGCTAAGTGAAATAAGCCAGACACAGAAGGAAAAATACTACATAATCTCGCATATGGGTGCAATCTTAAACTAAAAATCAAATACACAGAAACAGAGAGTAGAAGTGTAGTTTGGGGGGTCAGGGAGATGGGGAGATGTAGGTCAAAGGTACAAAGTTGCAGTTATGTATGATAAGTAAATCTAGAGATCTAACGTACAACATGGAGACTATAGCTAATAACATTGTATACTGGAAATCTGCTCAGAGAATAGATTTCAGGTACTCTTACCACACACAAAAGAGAAAACTATGTGAAATGATGGTTGTGTTGGTTTTCTTGACTGTAGTAATCATTTGAACTAAGTATATGTACATCGAGGCATCATGTTGTACACCTTAAATATACACAACGAAAATCAATTAAAATTTAAAGAAAGAATAGTTTTTTTGTGAAAGCATGTTGGTGATTGCTAGGGCTCGGGGAGAGAGGGGAATGGGAAGAATAACTGCTTAATGGACATGGAGTTTCCTTTGGGGGTGATGAAAATGTTTCAGAACCTATAGATAGAGTTGATGGTTGTGCAACATCATGAATGTACTAAATGCCACCAAACAGTTCACTTTAAAATGATTAATTTTATGTTATGGAAATTTCACTTCAAATTTTAAAAATAGTGTTTTAATGGTGTGGTCTCCTGAGCCTGGATATGTGTTTTTTAAATTTGTTTTGTTTTGTTTTCTAAGTGTCAGATACATGAATTTGTTTAATGAGAAGGTGACAGAAGTCTAAATTTTTAAAGCCCTTAGAACAAACATTTTAACTTATTCCACAGATTTAGAAATGGCACATACAGAAGACATGGGCTTTGTCTTCTGCAAACATTATTTTAAAAATTGGACTCCTATTTCCTACCTATACAATAAAAAGTCCTGCATCGAAAAGTGATTGATTTTAGTGTTTTGCTAAATTGGATGTACTGCAAAGCCCAGGCAGATTGATGTTATAGCACTAGCAGTCTTCAAGGAACTTTTTAAAAAAAGAGAGATTTGGTTGAGCAGTGTCATTATCAGCTTCACCTGTGAGGGAAATTTCCCGAGGGAATTGGTGTCTGTCTCATGTTGCACTCCTTCGTATTGACAGATCCATTAGTGGATGTAATTAGAAAAGCAAAGTCAGACTTTGAATAATTAGGTTAAAGTCACAAATGATTTCTGGGCAAAATAATAGAAGCTGTTGCAGTTCAGCCTGCTGTTTCCTGCTTTACAGAGCTGAGTGAAATGGGCAGTTGCTGTATGCGGTGGTTTCTTTCTTGTGTTGGAGGCTGATACTTTCCCAATAATAAAGTTTGAAATAGCAAAGACCTCACTTTGGCCTTTTGCAAATCTCTGAAGGGCTTCGTTTCCAGGGAATAAATGGGGCTGCGGAATGTTTTTGCTAAACAAAACATAGTCATAGCAAAAACAAAATTTACTTTATCCCAGGAGTGTTAAGAAATGTGTGGTTTTGTGGATTATGTTTTTTCTCTGTTTTCATTCCTTTCTTTTCCTTTTTTTTTTTTTTTAGTTCTTGGAATAATGGTTTATTTATTTATATGGAGTTATTTTCTGAAAGAAAAAACAAAACACTTATTTCAAAAGACGTTTCGACTCTCTTGCCACCCAAAATACCTTTTCAGCAGTAGTTTCTATATTTTGATTTTATAAAAGCCTGTTATTGGTAACAGAGTCTGGAATAAAAAAAAAAAAAGATTTCCAAAAGATCCAAAATGCAATCATGTGATTCTAAACTTTTTGTTCATCTCAGTGCCAATATAGAAAAAAGAGGAATTAGGAAATAGAGGCCAGTATCAAATACCTGCAGATGTGCCTTGAAGCTTTTGATGTACCTTGTGATGACGTGGGATGAACAGATCGACATCCTCCTCCGTGCATGATGACTGATGCTCGCACTGCGCCTGGACGGTGCCAGGATCAGAAATAGGAAGGAGTGCGGGGCATCCATCCCCCAACTTTATCAAATGCCCCATCCATACTCTGCAGGCTGCTAGGTCTTGGCTTTGGCCATATGGGATTGAAAATAAAATTACAATTACTTGTCACATTTAAAGATTAGGAAGATTAAGATTTTGGACTTCTTGAAAGTAAGAGTTAGAAGTTCTGGCACCATTGGGCCCACTTGCCCATTAGCAGTAACCAGGCAAGAGACAAGACGCTGCCCCTTTGGGCAAGATGGGGCCTCGGTGTTCATTGCTGTCCCCCTGGCTCGTGTCTCTTGTTTACTTTATTTCCCTGGCCTGCAGATACCTCTGTTACTGGCGTTGGGATCTGCACCAAGCCCTCTCTGTCCAGTAAGGAGATGAGACTCTGCCCCTGCCCAGGTCGGGGAGAAGCCAGGAGAGAATTATCCTTTGCACTGCAGCAGGACAAAGCCCTGGTATGGGATGAAGATGGGCAGGAGTTTGAGACCAGCCTGGCCAACATGGTGAAGCCCTGTCTCTACGAAAAATACAAAAATTAGCTGGGCATGTTGGTGCACACCTGTAGTCCCAGCTACTCAGGAGGCTGAGGCAGGAGGATCACTTGAGTCCAGAAGGCGGAGGTTTCAGTGAGCCAAGATTGTGGCAGTGTGGGAGCACGTGGGTGTCCTTCCCAGATGAGGCGAATGTGATCACTGTAGATAAAAACTATAGAACCTGACAGATTAGAAAGTGGAGAAAAAGTGTGATCAGCCCTCGCGGCAGCGGCCCACTCTGAGTAGGCTGGCATTTTCTCTTTTTGGAAGGTAACGGTGGCTAAGACAGCCATACCGGTGTCCCTTATCTTCAGACTACGAAGTTATAATTAGAAATTTTAACTTATGATGAGACGGTTCATGTGGTTCAGCCTTAGAGTCAGGTCCTGGTCAAAGGCCAGGAATAGAAAGTAACTTCAGAATAACTCATGCCGTTTCCTTGTAGCTCTCCTCTAGGGTGAAGGAGACCCATCATCCTCAGCGATACTTAAAACACTCGTTTTCTCTCCCACCACTGGGCAGGCATCTCTTCCCTAGAACTCCTCTGAAAAGCTCCCCACACTCCCCCGGAGGACAGTTAGCCCAGAATCCCTAGTGCCTGGGCAGGCAGAAGGCTGGAACCCTCGGGCAGCAGTGATGTTTCTCCTGCCCACTGGCAGCGGGTATCTTCCAGCCTCTCCTTCCTCACTCCAGCCACCCACACATGCCATGTGGGTGTTCCTTATTCCAATTCTAGCTCTGGTTTGGGGGAACTCTTTCAGTTAGCATTGAAAACAATTGTTATATTATCCAATGTTACTTTTTAGTTAGAAACTGGTACCTCAGCCTCCAAATTGAAATAATAAAATTATTGCATTTTAAAGTTGAAAGCGCCTTTTGCAATTGCCCATCCAAAGTCTTCATTTTGTAAATGAGGGTCCCAAGAGATGGGGAGGGAACTATATAGCTTGCCCAAGGTTACATAATTTGTAAATGAAATCAGGCCACTATTACAAAACAAAACAGTGGAGAGGTTACTCTGATAAGTAGGGTGAGAAACAGACCAACAGGCTACAATTGGTATGTCCATCCAAATGGAGAAATCATTCCTTTGTTTATTTGCCTAGGAGTAACACTGGGGAATTGGTCACTTCATAAGCACTATGTTTTCTTTTGTATTTTTAAGGTTAGGGTTCAAATAGAAACATGAGATTAAGGCCTTTAATCATATTTACAATAGGAGCTTTTTTTATTGCTTTAAGATCATTGAGATTCATTTTTATTTGTTTCTTTTAACCATGAAGCTAAACTTACTTTGACAGCATGCATACCAAAAATTAAAGCCATAAAATTGCTTAGCTTTGACAGGAGATACATCTTTAGATTTTAAGATAAAAATTTAAAAGGTATTATGTTTTATTCAGGAAGCATTTAAATATAAAGTGGTTGATTGACTAACATTTTTAGCTCACTGATTTGGGAGCACGGAGGTTAAGGGGTGTGGGTGGGAATGGGGAAGGATTTCATGGCCCCACATCATGTTGTCATCGCCATCCTGGGGTGACCAGTCCTCCCATTCACCACAGCCAGTGCCACCGCCTGTGATTGTTTTGCGTTCTGTAGATTACACACACATCATCCCACTTGATCCTCACAATGACGCTATGATGGAAGACAGGTTGATGTTGTTATCACCATTTTATACAAAGAAATTGAGTGTTCACATGCCTGGGGTTAGCAGGCAGTGAGGAGAGCAGCTGGTATAGAACCCTGTCTTCTTTTTTTTTTTTTTTTTTTTTTGAGACAGAGGTCTTACTCTGTCTCCCAGGCTGGAGTGCAGTGGCACGATTTCGGCTCACTGCAACCTCTGCCTCCTGGACTCAAGTGATCCTCCCGCCTCAGCCCCCTGAGTAGCTGGGACTATAGGTGCACGCCAACATGAGCGGCTAATTTTTGTATTTTGGGTAGAAACAGGGTTTCACCATGTTGGCCGGGCTGGTCTCGAACTCCTGCTCTCAGATGATCCACCCGCCTTGGCCTCCTAAAGTGCTGCGATTACAAGCGTGAGCCACCATGCCCGGCAAGAACCCTGTCTTCTAAACATATTAACTACTTTTATTTTTTATTTTAGTGTGATGCATAAGAGGAAACAAATGTATAAATTATCAAACTCTCAATAAAGGTTTATTTTATTATAGCAGGAAGAGTTTGAAAAATTTGAAACATTTAAAGAATATTGAACTGTAGAGATCAATATGAGTTTGAGTTAAATATGAGTTTGAGGGCCCCTATTCAATGACTCACAGATGCTGTTTGTATATAGTTTTATCAGAGAAGAGGGGAGCTTGGTGCTGGATAGTATTTTTAGGTTTGATTGACAACGTGCAGTTGCCTTCCATAAAGGCTTACACTCCTACCAAAAGTACATTCAGTTTTTCAAATAAAACAGTCTCTGCCACATGTGGTTTTGCCCTTTTGGTTCAGCAGCCTTGTAATCTGTTGACAGCAGAAGAAACCTGCCCCTGGTTTCCATAAGGTCAACACCCAGCATTTGCAGGATCTGGGACAAAAGGAGATCTTGGGCTGGGCCAGGATTAGGGTGAGGGGAGTGAGGCAATATTTATAGTAAATAAAGACAAGATCAGTGACAGTACTGTGCGAGCCGTATTGGAGCTTAAACTGAAAGGAAAAAACACCGATCTTATCTTTTATTTATTTATTTAGTAACTCTGTCACTCCAGGCTGGAGTGCAGTGGTGCGATCTCAGCTCACTGCATCCTTGAGCTCTTTGGGCTCAAGTGATCCTCCCATCTCAGCCTCCCTAGTAGCTGGCACTACAGGCACATGCCACCACACTCAGCTAATTTTTGTATTTTTTTGTACAGATGGAGTTTTGCCATATTGCCTAGGCTGGTCTGAAACTCCTGGGCTCAAGTGATTCTCCTGCCTCGGCCTCCCACAAGTGCTGGGATTACAGGCGTGAGCCACTGGCACTCAGCCTAATCTTATCTTTATCAAAAATTTTGATATGTTGTTCATCATTAATTTTTGCATTGATTTTTGTTTTTTCACATATTATATTAAATATTTATTTATCTTGGTTATTGAGCTTTTGGTGCTCCTTTAAAGTTTGCACCTGTGGTGAGTTATTTCCTCACTTGCCTGCTCTTAGTCTCTGCCCTGCCTTGGGCCTGGGAGTGCACACAAAGGGGCACCATCCACCCTTACTGCAGACTGAGGAGGAAGTCTGCATGGCCCCCAGATTGGGCCCACGGCTGGCAAAGCAGGGGGTTCTAGGAGCTGGGCTGTGTGAAGAAGGCTGCTGGTCACAGGTTTTCTTGCCTGTGGAAAGGAGAGTGGGTGGAGGAGGGCCAAGGTGAAACTCTTTGAGGCAGTCGAACTCCCTGGGGAGCTTGTGAGACACAGATGGCTCAGATTCGATTCTGTAAGTCTAGCATGGGACCCAAGTTTTCTCATTTTTTTTTTGAAACGGAGTCTCACTCTGTTGCCCAGGCTGGGGTGCAGTGGCGCGATCTTGGCTCACTGCATCCTCCACCTCCCGGGTTCAAGTGATTCTCCTGCCTCAGCCTCCCGAGTAGCTGGGACTACAGGCACCCACAACCACACCCAGTTAATTTTTTGTGTTTTTAGTAGAGAAGGGGTTTCACCTTGTTAGCCAGGATGATCTTGATCTCCTGACCTTATGATCTGCCCGCCTCGGCTTCCCAAAGTGCTGAGATTACAGGCGTGAGCCACCACCCCGGGGCAAGTTTTCTCATTTCTAACAAGTTCCCAGGTGCTGCTGGACCAAGGTGTGCACTTTGAGGACCTTTGCTCTAAAGCAGCAGTCCCCAGCCTTTTTGGCACCAGGGACTGGTTTATGGAAGGCAGTTTTTCCACGGATGGGGTTGGGGGTGGGGGGGGTGATTTTGGGATGATTCAAGTGCATTACATTTACTGTACACTTTATTTCTATTATTATTACATTATAATATATATTGAAATAATTATACAACTCACCATAATATGTTGAAATAATTATACAACTCGGTGAGAGTCCTGAGCTTGTTTTCCTGCAACTAGAGGGTCCCATCTAGGGGTGATGAAAGACAGTGACAGATCATCAGACATTAGATTCTCATAAGGAGCACACAACATAGATCCCTCAAATGCGCAGTTCACAATAGGGTTCACGCTCGTAAGAGAATCTAATACCGCTGTTGATCTGACAGGAGGCAGAGCTCAGGTGGTAATGCTTGCTCACCTCCTGCTATGCAGCCCCTAGTACCAGTCCGTGGCCCCAGGCTTGGGGACCCCTGCTGTAAACCTTGGGGTTCAGGACAAGCTTTAGAGCAGGGGTCTGTCTCGCCTGCATCCAAGAAGCTGCTTGTGAGACACCTTGACAGGTTTCCGTGCACGGGGAATATGGAGAGGCTCAGGATTCTTTACCAGACTTATCTTTGGATTTGTTTATCTAGCAGCATATCCTGAATGTACCCTTCAGGGGAAAGATTGCATACTTTTCTGCTTTCCTGGCCAGTCCTACATTTGTCACTCTTATTAATGGAGCCTTCTCCAGGATGCTGAATGCTTGTTTTAGAGTGAATCATGGCTATAGATTTTTTTTTCCCTGTAAATTTCTTGCATGATGTATGGAAATGAGAGCTGCAGTATCTGATGTTAGGTGGTTCTTAAGTACCCCTAGGTTTTATTTTAAAATTTGTTTTTAAAAAGAGTACATTGGCTGGGCATGGTGTCTCACGCCTGTAATCCCAGCACTTTAGGGAGAGGCTGAGGTGGGTAGATCACTAGGTCAGGAGATCGAGATCATCCTGGCCAACATGGTGAAACCTGTCTCTACTAAAAATACAAAAATTAGCTAGGCATGCTGGCGTGTGCCTGTAATCCCAGCTACTCAGGAGGCTGAGGCAGGAGAATCACTTGAACCTGGGAGGCGGAGGTTGCAGCGAGCCGAGATCATGCCACTGCACTCCAGCCTGGGCCAAAGAGGGAGACTCTGTCTCAAAAAACAAACAAACAAACAAAACAAAACAAAACAAAACAAAACAGCACATTAAGGCCCAGGCAGGAAGATCGTTTAAAACCAGTAGTTTGTGACCAGCCTGGGCAACATGGCAAGACCCCATCTCTACAAGAAATTGAAAAATTAGCTGGACATGCTGGCATGTGCCTGTAGTCCCAGCAACTCTGGAGGCTGAGACAATAGGAAGATCGCTTGAGCCCGGGAGATCAAGGCTGCAGGGAGCTGTGATCGCACCACTTTACTCCAGCCTGGGTGACAGAGCAAGGCTCTGTCTCAAAATAAATAAAGAAGAATAAATTTAAGAAAAATTAGAAAATTTAAAAAGCACATTATTTTTAAAAGTACATTAAAAACTTTTAAATAATATTGTTTTTATATATAAAGAGGAAAATAAAAATGACTCATAAACTTTCCACCCAAAGGACTGGTGGTAATGGGATCGAAAGTATAAAATACAGTAAAAACGACTTTCTACCCTTTCCTCCCTACTCCAATCCCTCTCTTCAATATTGATGTTTTTGTGATTTATTCCAGGAAAAAAAAGATTTTTATTTATATCTGTCCATCCTTCTAATGTTATTTACACAAGAGTGACCATACCATTAACACTGTTAGGCACCTTTTTTTTTTTTTTAAACTTAGCAGTGTATCTTGGACTTGTTTCTGTATCAGCACATAACAGATTTACTTTAATCTTCTTAATGGTTCATAGGATTAATCACTGGGGTATTCCAGTGTTTAACTAGTCCTGCAATTAAGATTGCTATTAGAGCAACCCAGTAGTAAATATCTTTGTCCATATATCTTGAAAGACATTTGTGAGCCCAGCCATAGAAGTACTATCAGTAGTAGGGTTGCTGGGCAAAGAGTGTGTGCATTTTTAGGTTTGAAGGCCAATACCACCCTGCCCTCAAGAAAGGCTCACTCCCACCACGATGAGGGCCATGCCTGTTTCCCCAACACCTTTGCATGCAGTGAATATTACAGAAGTGAAAAAGGAAAATGTATTATTTCAATAGCTAAAATATAGAATAACTAGGAATAAACCTGATAAATATGTACTATCTGTGTGAAGAAAACTTTAGTATGCTCCAGAGGGACCCAAAGGAAGACTTGACCAAATCAAAATTTTGCCAGTTTCTTGCACGGGAACTTGCAGCATGGTGAAAATACTCATTCTCAGTTAAGCTATGATTTGAACATGACCCAATAAAAATACCCACAGACTTTTTTAGTGGAGGAAGGGGAATTTACTGAGCTGATTTTTAAAGATCATTTAGAAAAACAAATTAGGAAAATTCAAAATATAAACGGAATATAGGAAGATTTGACAAGTAGTTTAACTAGATATTAAAATATAATATGAAATTAAAATTGTTTGAAGTAGTGTTTTATACAAATAGATTAATGGATCACAGTCATAAACTCATATTTGGGAATATAATGAATGATAAATGGCATATGATATATGGCATCTCAAATCAATGAGGAAAAATGGAGAAACCCCTGTGGTGGAGGGGAGTTAAATTCATATTGCACACTTTACATGGGATAAATTCCAAATCGATAAAAGATTTATATGCAAAAAATGAAATATGTATTATGGGAATTCACAAGAGAATTGTTTTATAATTCCAGGTCTTTCTGCTATGACATAAAACTCAGAAGCCATTGAAAGCAAGATTGGTAAATTCAGCTTCATTTAAAAAGTTTTTCATGGAATCACTTGAACCCAGGAGGCAGAGTTTGCAGTGAGCGGGGATAGCGCCACTGCACTCCAGCCTGGGCAACAGAGCGAGACTTTGTCTGAAAAAAAAAAAAAAAATTTCATGGCAAAACCCACTGTATGCAAAGTCAAAAGGCAAGCAACAAATTAGGGGCAGATACATAAAAACTAGATTTCCTAATATGTAAAGAGTTCTTACAAACCAATAGAAAAAAAGTCCAATGACTCAATAGGACACCAGGCAAAGATAATGGACAGACAGTTCACAGACAAGGAGACACAGCATTTAAATACGAAATGTTTAATAAGAAAAAATACAAATTACATAATAAGAGAAATATAAGTTACCATCTCACAGGGATCTTTTTTTTCACTGAGAATAGAGTATGGGAAAAGAAACAACTTTATACATCACTGATGGCAGATAAATCCATACTACTCAATGGAGGAAATAGCACTAGCTGAAAAAATTACAATGCACACATATATATGTGTGTGATATATATATATATATATATGTATTTACATCTCCGATTTTTTATTTATTTTTTGTGGGTACACAGTAGGTGTATATATTTATAGGATACATGAGATGTTTTGATACAGGCACACAATGCATATATTTTTAACCCAGCAATTCCACATCTAGGAATTTATTTTTTATATGTACTATAAGCGCACACATGCGAAATCATGTAGGAATGATATTTTTCACTAAAAGATTACTTATAAGAGCAAAAGTTTGCATACTGCATGGTATATCACACAATGAATCTGTAGAAAAGAATGAGAAAGCACTCTGTACTGCTATGAAATGGTCTCTAAGAAAAGTATACTGTTTTGTTTGTTTGCTTTTTGAGACAGATTTTAGGTCTTGTTGCCCAGGCTAGAGTGCAGCGGTGCAATCTCGGCTCACTGCAACCTCCGCCTCCCAGGTTCAAGAGATTCTTCTGCCTCAGCCTCCCGAGTAGCTGGGATTACAGGCATGCACCACCACACCTGACTAATTTTTTGTATTTTTAGCAGAGATGGGGTTTCATCATGTTGGCCAGGCTGGTCTCAAACTCCTGACCTCAAGTGATCCACCTGCCTCGGCCTCCCAAAGTGCAGGGATTACAGGCGTGAGCCACTGCCCCTGGCAGAAAAGTATACTGTTAGTTGATAAAAATTGATTCTAAAAAGCTAGGTGTGTAATGTTATGCTGACATTTGTGTAGAAGAGGAGGGAAATATATAGACCTATTTACTTTTGTATGAATTATTTGATTATTAATGCATATTCACACGAAAAGATAATACTGATTGCCTTTAAGGAAATAAACGTAGGAGGTAGAGGATAGGGCTAGGATGTAGACTTTTCACTGAATACACATTTGTACGTTTTGACTTTTGAACATTGTTTGCCCTTCTCATAAATAAATAAATTATAAATCCAAATTTTTAAATAATTCAATAGGTAAAAATATTCCTGGTTTTGATTTGTGTAATTCTAATGCTGAATTAGAGTGTCCTTTCAAATATTGGTTAACCTTTTACGTTTTTAAGGCAATTGCCTATTCATATATTTTGCGCATTTAAAAATTATTTTGGGGTGGGGAGGGTTTCGCAAATTAAGGAAATTAGCCCTTTGTCTTAAGGGTCACAGAAGTTTTGTTCCAGTTTGTCTTTTGACTTTGTTTATGCTGCTTTTTGCCACCTAGTATTTTTATATTTGCTCAATGTAGTTTTCTTCTTTTCCCTTCCCTTCTTCCTTTCTTTCTTTATTTCTGTTTTTCTGTGTGTGTGTGTTTTTTTTTTTTTTTTGAAGGATGGAAATGGCTTTTTCATTGTGATCACTGAGAAGACGACTCTAGATCTAAGACAGTCCATTATTATTTTATTTTATTTCATTTTTGAGACAGTGTCTTGCTCTGTTGCCCAGGCTAGAGTGCAGTGGCCTGACCACGGCTCACTGCAAACCTCCCCATTTCCGGCTCAAGCGATCTTCCTACCTCAGCCTCCTGAGTAGCCAGGACCACACGCACTGGCTAATTTTGAGGTTTTTTTGTTGTTTGTTTGTTTGTTTGTTTGTTTGTTTTTAAGAGAGACCGGTTTTCACCATGTTGCCCAGGCTGATCTCAAACTTCTGGGCTCAAGCGATGCATCTGCCTCGGCCTCCCAGAGTGCTGGGATTATAGGCCTGAGCCACCACGTCTGGCCTACATCCAATTATTAATGCCTTTGGGTGATTTGGAAAACGACAGGCTGCTTGTAAAGTCTGTTTGAAGACAGTAAAAACTGGGACAAACTCATTTTAGTAGTGACCTAGAGGATCCTCCCCGAGGGCAAGGGAAGAGGGGCTTGGGCAGGGCTGGGTGGGCATTGTGGTGGGTCTCTGATGAGCCTCTCCTCTCTCCGCTGCAGCGGAGCTCCCTGGGTCCTCAGCGGTGAGGCTGGCCTCCCTGCGTGACCTGCCCGCCCAGCTCCTGGAGCTGTACCAGCAGGGCTTCTCGCTGGCGGCCCTGCATCCCTTCGTGCAGCCCACCCATGAGCGGGAGAAGACGCCCCTGGAGCACATCTTTAGAGCCATCCTGATCAAGAAAACTGACAGGTAAGGCCTCCAATGGGTGAATGGGTAGCATCCTGTTGTGGCTAAGGTATGCTCAAGAGAGGAGGGGAAGTGAGAGGATGGGGTTGGGGGTTGAAATTTGCATGCTGTCCTTAGGGCCTCAGCCCTCAGACAGGTGAGGCAAAAAGTTAGACAACCAGAGAGGTTTCCTAGCATCCTGCGATGAAAAACAAATGCATGTCCAACTGCAAGTAGAGAGTTCCATTTTACATTCTTTCCCTCTTTTAACTCACTGGATTAAACTCAGCTAGAAAAATTCTCCTCAGAAGAAGCATATGCCCAGAATGACGCGGCTAGTAAAAGTGCAATACTTTTAAACTGAAAGGCATGGCTGGAAAACAAATAATTTTGTTTAGAGGCTATAGACAAACTTAAATGTCTTCCCCCAAAGTCTAGAAATACTTTAACATTTTGCGCCTACCATAAATTCTGTCAATCACTTGACAGTTAAAAAAATACAAAAAATAAACACCACCTAAATAAAATGCTATAATTGGTTTGGTCTTGATTTAGATTTTCAGGGCTTGGGGATGTTTTTCAGTTTGGCTTGCCTAGTTGAATGCTTATGCCTATATTTCGGTTGAGCCTAATTAAGAAAAGAGAAGTGGGGTTAGTCTTTCAAAAGGAACAATATTAATTTTGTGGTTTTTGTTTTAAAAAAAAACAATGAGGATGGGATGGAGAGAGCAGTACGTTTTTCCTCCTTTCATAAAAATAAAAATTAAAATGAAGTCTGGGAAAGGAAATCAGATTTGTCTTTTGGCCAACTATCATAGAAGGAATGACAGCATGTGTCACATTTTAAAAAGGGAGTGCAGAGCAGCTCCTCCTTGTTCTCTCTTTTTAAAGTCACTTTGCAGGTAGACAAAGCATTTGGCCGGTGTGCTCATAAGGGACAGCTGTGAGGCATGAGGTTGCGTGTCTAAGACTGACTCCTCTTTCCTTTCCTTTCCTCTATTTCTTCATGGTTGATCAAGCTCTGGGGCTCTTAGTCTACATCAACACACATTAGAATTCAAAGTGAAAGGTGGTGCATGTTTTTGCTCGAACCCAGAATTCACACATTTTTTGGTAGGGCAAGACTTTTCTCAGTGTCTGCCTTTTATGCGTATTAGTTTGTCTTCTCTCTCTCTCTCTCTCTTTTTTTTTCTGTAGAAACGAGGTCTCACTATGTTGCGTGGGCTGATCTTGAAATCCTGGCCTCAAGCGATCCTCCCACCTTGGCCTCCCGAACCACTGGGATTATAGGTGTGAGCCACTGAGCCTGGCTGCATATTGGTTTCTTTTCTTTTCTTTTTCATTTCTTTGAGATGGGGTCTCACTCTGTCACCCAGGCTGGAGCACAGTGGCGTGATCTCAGCTCACTGCAACCTTTGCCTCTCAGGCTCAAGCTATCCTCTCACCTCAGCCTCCCAGGTAGCTGGGACTACAGGTGCACGCCACCATGCCTGGCTAATTTTTTTATTTTTGGTAGAGACCAGGTTTCACCATGTTGCCTAGACTGGTCTGGAACTTCCGGGCTCAAGAGAGTTTCCCAAATAGGCCTCCCAAAGTGCTGGGATTAGAGGTGTGAGCCACCACGCCCAGTCCATTATTGGTTCCTTTATGTTGATTGGCTGTTGATCATTATCTGGGTCGATCATGAGAAGAAATTATTCTGGGGGCCGCAGTGGTTTTAAGTGACACTGACACATATGTATAATGACAGTAGCTTATATTTAGTGAGCACTCACTGTATGTGAGGCTTGATCATTATCATTTCATCTGTATCATATGGCTATGAAATAAGTGTTATTTTTGTTCCCATTTTAAAGGTGAGAAAACTGAGACACAAATGTTGAGTTGTCAAAGTCACACGGATGGCAGCAAGCAGAGTTCTGCCTTGCTCCCAGGAAGGCTGACTCCCGTACCTGCATTCTTAATCCTGGCATGAAGCATGTGCTGAGTTCCTTTACCCACAATTCTTGTGGAGAACCACTTTAGGAAAAAAAAGTAGGGGAGGATATCTTTGATCTTCCATAAAGAAGTACTTTTATTACTCAACCTTTCCCCCATTTTACCCCTCAGTAGTCTGTAAGTAAATCAGAATTTCAGCAAGGAAACAAAACAGACAAATGAGTTATATGGATTATATAAGGCATCCACGGGCCTCCAGGGATTCTATTCTGCAGATTATCTGAGTGGCCTTAGTGTTTAAAGGAAACAAGTCCATTTGGGTCAGATCACCGGCGCATCCTTCAGTGTGATCTGCCATAGGAGGTGACATGAGCTCAGGACTTGGCCTGAGCTTAACTCAAAAAGTGAAGGTGTATCTTTTTGTGTTTTTTTTCCCTCCCTGCTGTGGAGCAACACTTCTCAAACTTTAATGTGCTTGTGAGTCTCCTGGGGATATGGTTAAAGAGCAGAGTCTGATATAGGAGGTCTCAGGGGAGGCCTGGGACTCTACGTTTCTAACTCGTTTCCAGATGGGGCAGATGCTGATGGTCCGTGGTATGCACTTTGAGTAGCAAGTGTGTAGAGGACCTAATTCTTGCCTGGCACTCAGCAACACTATTGGGGCTTGCCACTTTACTCCTAGGAGAGCTGTAAGCACCAGGCTAGGTAAGAAAGAACACAGAACTCGTGGCCAGGAGGCCTGCATTCTAGGCTGCACTTGGCTACTAGTAAGTAGTGTTGTGGAAGGGGCACATCAATGGATCTTTCTCAGCCTCCATATTCTAGCTGCTACAATGAGGGGCTGTTACTACATGATTTGCAAGGCTTGCACCAAACTCTTAAGTTATCTGATGGGACAAGATGGGTGAGGAAGCCCCTCTTCAGAAATAAGAACCACCACTTTGGGGAATAGTGCATTACAAGCCAGCAGTGAAGCTGGGGGCTCAGTAGGGTTTATTTATTTCCACTGAGGTAGCATGAACAAATGAACTTACTTTCCAGAAGACAAAAATGAGCAAACTGTTGAGAGGAATTAGACATTGTACGCGGGTGGGTTTTCAAGAAAGGGAAGTTGGCAGTCTCCTTGGGTTTAAGCTGACTTTCAACCAGCGTTCCTGAACTGCCTGCCTGGTGACCTTAATGAACATTTCAACTCCTGGACAAGCAGATCCAGAGAAGGAAATTCCTTGGGTAACTTTGTGTTGAGTCTTTGGAACTACCTTTTTAAAAAAAATGCAAAAGTTTGATAATTTATCCTGTAAAATGAGGCAAAAATAATCAAGAGGATCACCCCCACTTCCAGCCCCAATAGTATTAGGTGGGAGGAGTGGTGGAGGTTGGAAGCAGAGTCATTGTAAAATATAATTTTAAAGTACAGGAATTTTCTCTCCTAGCAAATGCAATAACTGCATTTTTTTGTATTATGGGGAAAAGACTCCAACGATCTTAAAAATAAGCAAACAAACATCAGGGCCAGGTGCAGTGGCTCACACCTATAATCCCAGCACTTTGGGAGACCAAGGCAGAAGATTCTCTTGAGCTCAGAAGTTCCAGACCAGCCTGGGCAACGTAGCGAGACGTAGTATCTACTAAAAATTTTAAAAATTAGCTGGGTGTAGTGGCGCACGCCTGTAGTCCCAGCTACCCGGGAGGCTGAGGTGGGAGGATTACTTGAGCCCATGAGCTGGAGGCTCCTGGGGTGTGACTGTGTTATTGCACTTCAGCCTGGGTGACAGAATGAGATCTTGTCTCAAGAAAAAAAAAATAGGTGCTTTTTCTTTATCAATAGGGAGTTTAAGTAGTAAAAACAAACAAAGGAAGACTTTTGTGATTAATTTTTAATTCAGACAATTAAAGTGATACTTTTCACAAACTCTCCCAAAGTTCTGACAGCTATAGATGCTGTTAAATGAAATGAGTTAGCTTTTAGAACAGAAAGAAATACTTGGTTAGTATTTTTCAAGTGGAGCACATTGAAAGAGATGTAGATACACATTCTAGATTATTGTTGGCCCAAATGAACTTCATTACCAAGAATCACCATGAGATGACTCTGTGAAACTTCGATATCAACCTAATGTGTTTGAAGGGTTCACATAAAATTTTTAACAAATAACTGGGCTTTGGGATATGCCAGAACCACCAGACGGAACCCCTGAAGCCTGCATTTATCCCCTCACTCATTCACTAACACTTGCTGAGCATGTACTCTTTTCAGGGTATTGTGCTAGGAGCTCTATGTGGTGGGAAGTTAGAGGGTGCAAGTGCCAGGCTCAGTTGAACGTGGAGCCTGCCTTCCAGGCACTTGCAGTCTAATTAAGTAAATGAGATATGTGTCTCATGCCATGGGAGTTTGGGAGAAAGAGATGCCACCTCTCACTGGAAGGGAAAGCAAGGAAATGTTTCTGGAGGGGCAGCTTTTAACTTGGGCCTGATTTCTTTTGGGCAAACATGAGGAGTAATGAGCATGAGGCAGGAAGAGTTTATTTAAATCTCCTAATGAAATGTTTTCTAGTAGTGTTTGAGTAATTGGAAAGCATCGTTGACAGTCTAACTAAATTATTAATGAGTCATTCCAAAAGTAGTTCTGAAGTGCAGTAACATTCCTCTGAGCTCACTGCCATTTTGACAGATTTCACTTACATCCATGAAAAATTACCTGATCTTTTCTTCTGAAAAATGCTAATAACTGCCATGTCATTTTACCATGGCAGGCCTTGCCACACATCTAACTGTAAACTGTTCTTAATTCTAAGTGTATTGAATTTAGTCAAGTCAGTTACTTTGACTCAAGTTACTTTGACTCAAGAATGAATAGCTGAATATGAAATACTTAGTGAATAAGTAGAAAGAGAGTTTGTACTTCATTTTCTCAACTCTTTCTTTGGAACACTTAGTGATTTTTAATAGACAGTATAGTTGCACTCACTCTGAATTCTAAGTATAGTTAAGTGATCCTTCATTTTTTTCAAGCAGTTTTCCTTAGGATGAGTTGCTAAAGATCTTGAAACTTGATGGCTAAGAGAAGTCAGTTATTAAAACGTCACTTCTGATGTTTCATGAGTGTGGGTTTAATTCTAGGTTGTTTTATGGTTATAGATGTAACTGCAGTACCAAAATGCATGGTGCTGGCCATTTTTCAGCTGTTGAATTGTCGTTGTACACACATGGAGCTAGGGTGTCATTGGTGTATTTTTCATCATGAATGAGTTGAAGTCATTTGGCTACAGCTTCCGTAGAGTAATGCCTTACATGGTACAGGGACCAGCATACTAGGGAGCTCTGTGGACATTTATCAGGCACCTTTTGGCCTAGGATTGGGGTGGGGGCACACAGAGGAGCTGTAGTTAACGCAGAGGCTGCAATTCTAAAATTCTTGTGGAAGGTGGAAAATGTGTACAAAGTTACCATTGAAGATCTTTTGAAGTGCCTATAAAATGTAATACTGTGACATCTCTCTACCTGACCAATGCATGTCTTCCTTCAGGACTAGATCAGATTGCTTTTCCAACAGTGAACCCCAAGAGGAGGTAAGTTGGTTTGGGTTTATAGTGAGTATTTATTGAAATCACACCTAGGATGGTGAAATTTTTGCACCTAGGGAGGCATTTGTGGGAATTGGCATTGAGAGAACAGGATCTCCACGTCTCCCTTCTCAAGTTCATTCTGGGGCACATCTGCCTGTTGAATAGAATAACTGGCACTGTTTTAAGTGGTAAACATTTATCCCTTTTAGTTGGATTTTTCTAAGGTAAATATGTGTATGTAATTTCACTATGCAAAGATGACTCTGAGGAGCTCCTAGATCTCAAGAAACATATCTATCTACTAGGGAGCTGCAAAATATATGTGCAAATTATATAATTGCCCAGCTGAGTCTACAGGTCTTGGTTTGCATCTCTAACCTGGAATTTGTTAATGAGAGTGCTTTAGAAAAGGAGGCTCTGTGGCTGTCATTTGCTCTAGGTTGGGCATGATAGGTAGACTGGAACAGGGAAAGAAAAAGTGGGAAGGGCCTTCCCACTATTGACATTGTGGAACAAGTGGAACGTGGTGTGCACAGGGAAACAGTGGGAGGGCAGGCATGAGAAGCCTGGGGGAGGCTGTGTGTGGCACTGTGATGAGCCCCTCAGGCCAGGGCCCACTTCTCTAGCTGCTGACTTAGCCAAGGCTACTGCAGTCCTTGTTCTAGAGCGGATTGCTCCAGTGATTCTTAGAAGAGATGCAGTGGGTTGCTGAGAGTTACAGTGAGCTGCTTCATCCCAAATTGACCATATGCTTGGAGTCTGCGAAATGTTTCCTTTTAGGCCATATCAGCAAGCTGTACTCCCAAGTACTTATGAGCAACACAGATGACTGAATGAGTCAGCCTTGACCACCCAGGGTCAAGTGATGCAAGAGAAACGATTTTTTTTGGCTTTTGCTGTTTTATTTCCAGGAAAGTAAATCTCAGAGAATGCTCATCCCTTACCCTTTGTTTCTCCTCTCGAGACCCAGAATCTAAAATTCTGAAGGCTCTGTCTTTATTCTAAGACAGGGCTTGCAAGCTCAGATCCCTACAGTAGCCTAGCTCATTGAATGGGGACTCTTGGGAAGTAGTGAGTCAATGCCTTAGCTCTGTCCTATGGTTATCAGGTGTTGCCAGGTCTTGTACTTTTTTCAAGAAAAGCCAGAAATCTGGATTTTTATGTGAAAACTTCTCTTTTAGCCTCACTTTTCCAAAGTAGCATTGTTTGTCCCTAACACATGCCACTGGCTGCCATCTTGCAGCCTCTAAGATTTCTGTGTAGTGCTTACATCAGTAGAGGTAATCACACACCCTTTGAGCTGCTTATCCTGCCTTTGACACACAGCAATTGCTGGAATCTCAGTCTCTCCTGTTATTGTGTTTTAGATGTCTGCCCACCTCCACTCCCTTTGCTGAATCCTCTTCCATCTTTGGATTCCCATTGCTTGCTCAGAGTGCCAGGCCTTGAATAGATGTTGCTCAATAGATTTTGCATGAATTGAGTGGAATAAAACCATGCCCTGGAATTTTGCTACAATCTTTTACTAAAGGACCATAAATTCATTATGAGATAGATCTGTCTTTGGTTTACATATTTATCAGTACCAAAAGTATATCTTAATAATGCAGTCACATAGCACAGAGCTCAAGTAATGGAACAGACACACACACACACACACACACACACACACACACACACGATCCTTTCATTGCCAGAATAACAGTGATTTGCCACAAGAATAGATGTCCATTATTTTTCACTCTTCTTTTTCTTTTAAAAGACATTCAAAGGATGGCCTTCAAAGAAAGGAAATCTTTGCAGACCATAAGTGAAGTACAAATGCATTATGTTGCCTTTTTTTATAGCCTACAAGATAATATGAACATTTTCTTTGGCATTTGAAAAGGGCAAAATTGGGAAAGTACAAAATTATATTGAAACTAAAAAGAAAATCCTTTAAAAAATTATAGTCAAAAGTGTCCTCTTTAAGTGGTCTTGTGTCTCTCCATGTCTAATTTTTACCAATTACCTTGACTCTTGGGAGAATTATAGGGCTTCTAGAAAGAGGTTTCATAATTAAGCGAAATACACAGGGGGTGGTAGCGCCTACTGGGGTGTGCCCTAGAAAATGCTCACACGTGAGGCCGAGGATCAGCCCTGGAGTGCGCTGATTGTTGGAATCACACGTGGGGAAGAAAGTAACGGTGGGTTTAGCACTGATCGATGCATGCTACTGTGATGGGAAACCGCAGCCGCGGTTTATTCCCAGAGAGCAGACATTGAGGAAGGTGAATTCAGAGCTCTTGCTTAAGGCAGAGTGGGGAATGAGAAGGTGTTTGTTTAGCATGTGGGTCATTATTTTGGATTCCGATTTAGGAAGGGCGAACACCCGTTGCTGGCAGCTGCCCCTCGTTTCTGGTGTGGTATCTTTCCTCATCAGTTTTCTCTAGCTTCCTGAGGGGTGTGGAGGATTTGATTAGCTCTCCCGGCTGCCACCATACCCCCTGAGGAGCTGTCCAGCATCACCAAGACTACCTTAATTTATTCCTCCTATTTTCCCATCTCACTCTGGAGTGACACCCTTTTCTGGTGTGTTGAAGTTTCAGGAGTCACCGTTAATGATTGTGTTTGCACTTTCCAATCTAATATGCCAGCGTAAAGCCACCTTCTCTTGGGGGAAAGAATTTTTTCCAATCCACACTCCTAAATGGCTTGCCGAGTTATTCTTATTCTCTTCCTCCAAAGCATTGGCCTTTATCCCGGTGGAGAGAACAAGAGAGAGACGTGCGTGGTTGATGTGAGAGCTCATTTTCCCCACTCCTGTTCTATAGCTCCCCTTGATTGGCCTGTGTCTTTCCTCATGTTTTATTTTTTATTTTTATTTTTTTGTTTCTTCTGAGGGAGAGAATTAGCACACTAGTGATTTCCAACCTCTCCCCAGAACTATTTTGAAATGACAGAGAGCAGTGAGCAGGTGCCCAAACAAATGCACAAGCACTAAATTTCTTTGAAATTTCCTGTTAATCTTAAAACTTGGGTGAATACTTCAGTACCACGAAATGTCTGTATTTGTTTTTAAATAAAATAGAGGCCCCCTCTTCCCACATGTACATACAATCTTTAAGTAAAAATTGATCTCTAGGAAGATTTATTTGGTAGCATTGCGAGGTAGACTACAGGGACACTTAGACATGATTTTGAGAATCGTATGCATAAGTGTAGGTAATTTAGTTGCAAATAATTTTACTAAAGTGTTGGAGTTTTCTATTTATATGTCTGTCTCATATTAAATATAGGAACTCAGATTGTCTTACTTTAAATCTTTGTGGGAGTCTTGTATTGAATAGTCTACCTATTCAACTCTGTTGAATTGAAAATTGACATTTTTTCCTCTTTGTCAATCAGAAGTAACTTAGATTTTTTGTGTGTGTTTTTCAAGCTGAAAAAGATATAATGGGCATTACCAGTGATGGGTCCTGGATGAAACTAGTAATTGAGTTTTACACTTTTAGATACGAATGCGGAAGTAGGTGAGATATAATGTTCAGATGTATACAAGTACATTATTTGTGATTTAAATATTCTTGAGAGTTTTATATAATGATTGTCGCTAAAATCTGTCCAAATTTTATATTTTAAATGATTGAAAGATGGAACCATTTACAAAGACGTAAATGCTATAAAAATGCTATAAGTATATGAAAATATGATAAATATGCTATAAATATGAGTACATCATTTCATTCACTTCCTATTCATCGACCATGAGTTGGAACTTAAAATGGCTACAAAGACTTTAAAAACCAAATTAGCAGCTTGTATTCACATAACACCTGTTTCTGAGAGTCTGAGAGCACTTTGCTTCATTCCTGTATGTTTTCGGTATTATAATTAATTCTCACGATGGTTGTTTCTGTTGTTAATATTTGTCGAAAACATTACTGTGCTTTCAGCAGAGGTTTTAGACATACACTGTTTTGTAACTGAAAGATACCATGACCTTCCCTCATTCCCCACTTCTCATTTTATGTCTAGGAAAATGAGGCTGAAGAAGTTATTAACGACTTCTCAGTCCAAAGTTTGGAGTGGGTAATGGGAGTGTGTGGTGAGTATAGAACTCAAGTTCCATCTTGGGACTCATGGCACAGAAATACATCATCTTTCAACTCATAGGCCCCAGAGCTTATAGAAACATCCTCGGAGAATTCTGAGAATTTTCTGGGCTTTGTAGCATCCCCAGTCCCCATGGCTACACTGTGGGACCAGAGGCTTTGCTAATTCCCCAGCTGGTTTCAGAATATAGGGCTACCACTGCAAACCACTCAGAGGTCCCCAAAGGGCTCCATTCAGCAGGCTGGCTGGGTCTTTTCAGTTTCTGCACCAAATGATTATATGCAAATAATGGTTCTAGGATTATCAGCATGTTATTTTCTCTCTGCTCCCTAAAAACAAAATAAAAAATGTATTTATTATGTGTCTGTTGGGTCCTCTAAGGTAGCAGTCTTTGTTAGAGAGAATGAGACGGACACAATTCCTGTTCACGGCGAATTTGTAATATATTGGTATAGTTTAAGTCTCCAAAATTGCTCCGTCAAGCAACCTGGATCTCTTAGGAACATAATGCCCCCTTTTCTTGCAAAGAACATTTATGTGTTTGCAGGTACTTCTTCATATGATTTCTCATTTTTGATAATAGCTACCATTTATTTACTGCTGTGGCTGGCTGGAGTCCTTGTTCATTGCTTCATGATATACATTATCTTTATTCCCGAAAGCCAAGATGAAGGAAATGAGAATCAGAGTGGTACTTGTCCAAGCCAGTGTCCACACATTTCGTGAGTGGAGAAACCGGTTTTCACATTGGCACCTGTATTCTAATAGCATTCCTCTTTAATTGTTTAGCTATGAGGGTTAAGGTAGGTAAGGGTAGAATTTCTCAGCCTTGGTACTATTGACATTTTGGATCAGACAATTGTGTATGGGACTGTCCTATACATTGTAGGATATTTAGCAGACTCTCTGGTGTCTACCCACAAGATTCTACTAGCAAACCCCCCATCCCTGCAGTTGTGACAGATTCTAGATATTGCCTAATGTCTGCTGATGGACAAAACTGCTCCCATTTGAGAACCAGTGGGTTAGTTAGGGAGTATGACAGGGAGTCTAACTTTTTTTTTTTTTTTTTTTTGAGACAGAGTCTCGCTCTGTCGCCCAGGCTGGAGTGCAGTGGCATGATTTTGGCTCACTGCAAGCTCTGCCTCCTGGGTTCTCACCATTCTCCTGCCTCAGCCTCCCAAGGAGCTGGGACTACAGGCGCCCACCACCATGCCCGGCTAATTTTTTTGTATTTTTAGTAGAGACGGGGTTTCACTGTGTTAGCTGGGATGGTCTCGATCTCCTGACCTCGTGATCCACCCACCTTGGCCTCCCAAAGTGCCGGGATTACGGGCGTGAGCCACCGCGCCCAGCCGGGAGTCTTAACTTTTATTTTCTTCTAGGTAGCCACCTTTGCCAAGAGCACTTACTAAGTTAACCTGACTTTGCCACTGAATAAATGCCACCTTTATTATAGTTAGGATTTCTATATGTACATCCCAATCTATTCCTGATTCTTTATTGTTTCTTTGATCTACTTATTGATTTTTGTGCCAGAACCATGTTATTTTGATGATAATAAATTTGTAATGTATATTAACATCCAGTAGGGCACTATTCTTTTTTTTTTTTTTACACAGAGTCTCGCTCTGTCACCAGGCTGGAGTGCAGTGGCGCAATCTCGGCTCACTACAACCTCTGCCTCCCAGGTTCAAGTGATTCTCCTGCCTCAGCCTC
Organism: Hylobates moloch; assembly: GCF_009828535.3. Taxonomy (NCBI): domain Eukaryota; kingdom Metazoa; phylum Chordata; class Mammalia; order Primates; family Hylobatidae; genus Hylobates; species Hylobates moloch. Next base: position 33,225 of record NW_026652489.1, read on the forward strand.
CTGAGTAGCTGGGATTACAGGCACGTGCCACCACGCTCAGCTAATTTTTTTGTATTTTTAGTAGAGACGGGGTTTCACCATGTTGGCCAGGATGGTCTCCATCTCCTGACTTCATGATCCACCCGCCTTGGCCTCCCAAAGTGCTGGGATTACAGACGTGAGTCACGGCACCTGGCCAGGGAACTATTCTTTTTTAGGATCTTGATAACTTTTGTACATTGATTTTTCCATATAAAGCCTGAAATAGTTTCTTCAGTTCCTGGTAAACTCTGTTGAAATTGTAGTTACATTAACATACTAATTTAAAAAGAATTTCCACCTGTGTTTTCAGGAACATAATGTTCAATATTATTGTTGGAGGTAAATTTTATTTGAGTGCTTCATAATAATTCTGGAAATTCTATGTACTATCTAAACAGTGGTTACCAAAGTGGGGTAGACATATTTAATGTTGAAGGAGAACTGAGGTGTCTATTTTTATATATTTTATTGAAAAAATCAAGAGAGAGATGATGTGTCATAATATTTAGCATTCAGGTTGAAGGTGGTGTCCTGGCTTGGTGTGTGTGTCAGAGGTCACCTGTGCTGTACAGAGCAGGAGGGGCCTGCAGAAGGGCTGGGTTCAGGGAAGCACTTTCAACTGAGATCTCAGTGAGGTGAATTAGTGGATCACTTTTTGTAATTTTAGCTAAATTAACTCTCATGAAATATACACATGGCTTTAAAAATTTCTATGAAGTGATTGCAGATTGAAGAGAATACCAGTAATGTAAATGTAAAATCCTTCTCCCTCTCTCGTGTGGAAATGGCTACACTGACCCATTTCTCCCCATAAGAGCTTTGTGGGACACCGTGTGAGATTAAAACACCAACGTTGGGCCGGGCGTGGTGTCTCACACCTGTAATCCCAGCACTGTGGGAGGCCGGCGCGGGCGGATCACGAAGTCAAGGGATCGAGACCATCCTGGCCAACGTGGTGAAACCCCGTCTCTACTAAAAATACAAAAATTAGCTGGGCGTGGTGGCAGGCACCTGTAGTCCCAGCTACTCGGGAGGCTGAGGCAGGAGAATCGCTTGAACCCAGGAGGTGGAGATTGCAGTGAGCCGAGATCGTGCCACTGCACCCCAGCCTGGGTGACAGAGTGAGACACCGTCTCAAAAAAAAACCACCAACACCAATGCCTACCTATTCAGATCCGATTTAAAGAAATTTGGAATTATCAAGAAGACTTTTTGAAAAGTGTGTTATAGTTCCATTATGTTAACAATGAATCTCATTTCAAGTGTATATTTTGCCTTGAGGTATTAGCTATTAATAGTGTGAACTTACTGTGATCATCATTATAAAATATTGCTTATTTCATAATTTCTGATGTTTACGATTTTCTGTTTTGTATGTTTTGTTTTATAACATACGTATCCGTAAGATGTTAGTACAGTGGTACTCAGGAATTTTTTTCTGGCAGGCTGTGTGATCAGAAAAATTTGGAGACAATTGATTCACTCAGCATTTGAGACACACTGGAACTGGTGGTTCCTGAAGCAGTCAGAATCTTGCTACTCAAAGTGTGGTCCATGCACCAGCAGCATCAGCATCACCTGGGAGCTCTTAGAGACACAGACTCTCAGGCCTACCCAGACCTGTCAAATCAGAGTCTGTACTTTAACAAGGTTCCAGATGATCTGTATACACATTAAAGTTTGAGAACAGAATTAAGCTGTGTTTTCCTGTAACACAGCCATTAGCCATGTATAGCCATTTAAATTGTTAAAATTAAGTAAGAATAAAAATTCAATTCTTCAGTTGCACTGGCTGAATTTCAGGTGCTCAGTGGCAAAACATGCTGTAGCAAAACCGTAGTGGCTATTTTACTGGACTGTGCAGATATAGAACATTTCTATCACCTGACTCAGTTAGTGGGCATAGGTGGGATGATTTGGAAAAGAAGAAAACAATCAGCAACATTTAATGTGGAACACGTGCGTTCAGTGCACGTAGAGAAGAGGCTTCTTGTAACCTAACTGGACAGGTCCCACGAGAGAGTCTTATGAACACCATTCCTATGTAGCTATTATTGCTATTTTTGTTTGCAGATATGTGACTTTTCTGAACCAGTAAATGTCAGGCAGACTGCCTTTATTCAGTGTTCTATTCGTGATAAAATATTATTAATTATGCATCACTACTAATATTAGTTCTTTCTACATCTGTCAATGTAAAGGAGAGCCTTGCAGCATTCCAGAGAAAGCAGGACCCTCCCCCAGCTCCCATTCCGTGTGGCTGCTCTCCTCTTTTCTGTAGCCCAGCTCACTGGGGATTGAAATTCTTTCACAACTCCATTAGACAGGGAGCACCGAGGCAAAGTTTGTCTGTTTTCCTCTTGGTCTTTACGGTTAACAGTGCACTCCTTGTAGTGCACAGTGGCTGATAGTTTGTCTCCCAGGGAGCCAGCCCTGACAGTAAGCAGCGAGACAGGATGATTTCTCTAGAATAAATAGCAGGGTCGGATAGTTAGCTGTCCCTGGTAACGTCTCCCCAGTAGGCGTGCACAGCTCCCTGAGAGAGTGTGTAGTGGGAGTATCATTTGCACATCTCCCCCGTCATGTCCAGAATGTTCCCAGAGATACCAAACTTTTTTCAACAGAAGTGCTGAATGTCTTCTGCTGGAAGGAATAACTTGAGATTTAACGGAAGAAAGGACAGTGACTCATCTGTGGGTAAATTCTTCTCCTTCGTTGTGCTTCCTACTTCACAACTCCCCTAGGGGACCGTATACTGCTGAGGTGCTTTATTTAAAGATTTGCTAGGATTTGTTTACTTGACTATTTTTTCCTCAAGTATTTCTTCAGTTTTGCTATAGGGGAAACTTTTAACTCCAACAGCCTCATTGTATTTGTGTAGATTTGGTTCATTTTGCAAAGAGGTTCATAAAATTATGGGAAACTTTTTCCCTATTGTACTGGGAGCATCTTTGGGAAGGTGCAGGTTATTCCCCTGCCCACAACCACCACCAACTGCAGGGACAAGAAATACTGCTCTTCCATCCACCCACTCCCTTCGACAAAAATCTCAGTACAGTTATCATTGCTGCTGTCCTAAAATATTCTTCCCCCCTTCCTACATCATACACACTGCCGCCTGCTTAATCTTCCCAGAATCTGTCATGGTATCTTTCTCTCTAAGGCCACCCGTGACTCTTCTTTACTTCACAGTTAAGGCAAGTACCGTCCTTTCTCAGTAACTTTGTTTCCCACTATTCTGCCCCAGTCACTGCAGAGCCCACAGTCACAGACTCGTTCTAATAGTGGATTCACCCACACGTTCCCTAGGCCCATCATTACAGCCTCTGCTGAGTTACAGGCAACCCGCACCTTCACACACCTTTTGCCTAACTGACCTATTTATTATTTCCATCATATAACTCATGCTTTTCTCAGTCTAGGTCTTCACTAATTTCTGTTCTCGGGCCTAGAATGTCCTTTAATCCATTGTCCCATGACTAACTTCCATACAGACTCAAAGACTCAGCTCACATGTGCCTTGCTCCTTAAATTTTCCCCTGATCCTTGACACTGGAAATAATTGAATTCTCATAGCACTTCTGTTTATATACGGTCTATCTAGACTTGAGGGCAGGACCTAGACTTGAGGGCATTGCCTTCAATCCCTCATATGTGGTCAGCAGTTAAGCAGGTGATGGATAGATGAATGAATAAGTGGAGATTTTTATTGTCATTAGTTATACATAGGTTAATGAAACTAGGAATAGCCTTCTTTTTCTTTCATTGACAAATCTCTTTCAGATCTCTAGCTCATTTCTCTCCCTAATACTTCTTTAAAAAAATAAGCTGTTCTGATTATTCTATTTGAGCTTGGTGTTGCTTTGGGAAGCAAAATCTTAAAATTCCTTCCTGTTTCCCAGAGATAGAGAATTTGTTTCTGTCAACTGACATTTAGTATTTTTTTTCCTGGCTGGAGAAGTGCCTAGTAATGTTTGTGTTTGTCACCATTTCTTTTGATTATTTCTAAATGAAGCAAAAATAACCCTACTGATGAACTGCACATTCTCTCTCCTTTTCATAACTGCCTGATGTCCTGGGAAAAAGAAGACATCGTTTAAACTCATGGTCTTTGAAGAGATCTAAGGGATTTATGAGCTGAAATGGGATTTATTACATGTTTATTATTGAAAAGTAATGTGTATCATAGTTTTTAGTCACATGCTTATTTTTTAGAAGTATAGTTTATAATAGTTTTTTGACGGGCAATTGTTTTTTAGTGGCCTTATTTTAGATCTTCCCATGAGACCAAAATGCATATTCAACTTACTACTTGGCACTTTGTCAATGATTTGAGGGTTAACTGTTTTGCCTGTGATAATTACCAGTATTTAAAGCACTCATAAGTGTTAGCAGTACTTGTTACAAAAATGCTATTTTAATGTCTTAGGAAAGGGTTAGGTCCCACCACTGTGAGAGCAGAGTGAGGGGCTGCTAAAATGGGTCAGACAAGGCTGGGTACGGTTGCTCACACCTGTAATCCCAGAATTTTGGGATGCTGAGCTGGAGGATCACTTGAGCCCAGGAATTTGAGACCAGCCTGGGCAACATGGCAAAACCCTGTCTCTATAAAAAATATAAATATGGCCGGGCGCGGTGGCTCACGCTTGTAATCCCAGCACTTTGGGAGGCCGAGGCGGGCGGATCACGAGGTCAGGAGATCGAGACCACGGTGAAACCCCGTCTCTACTAAAAATACAAAAAATTAGCCGGGCGTGGTGGCGGGCGCCTGTAGTCCCAGCTACTCGGAGAGGCTGAGGCAGGAGAATGGCGTGAACCCGGGAGGCGGAGCTTGCAGTGAGCCGAGATCGCGCCACTGCACTCCAGCCTGGGCGACAGAGCGAGACTCCGTCTCAAAAAA
>NW_026652489.1:38245-47356 GCF_009828535.3 Hylobates moloch
ATATATATATATATATATATATAAATATTAGCCGGGTGTGGTGGTTCACGCCTCTAGTCCCAGCTAGTTAGGAGGGTGAGGTGGGAGGATTGCTTGAGCCTGGAAGGCCAAAGCCGCAGGCTTTTATATGAGAACAAAATGTCTAGATTATGTGCTTTGGTTTCGGAAAGAATCTTTCACTCATTGCCCATGGGCCTTTGAGTTTGCAGCCCTAGTTTGGCCCTCTGACCCTTCCCCTGCCTGGAGAATGACTACACCACCCTTGGCAGACGTTAGGGTGGTGGTGAGTGAAGATCTCCAGGTACGTCTCTGAGTTTGCACACAGTTTTACAGTTGATGTTTGTGTATGAGTAATGAGGTCAACCTGACACAGAATAGGTGGTCTTTTATCATGTTCTGAAACAACCCTGACATCTGTGGCCAGTTGTGTTGACATTTGAATTTCTCCGGCACGTGGGCATGTGGACTCTTTGCTCTCTCCTGCCTTGCAGTTAGGAAAGGCTTGTGTCCAAGTGCTCAATGTCCAAATCTATTTTCATATGTTTATTTGACAGGCATTATTTAATGTGTGTGTGGTTTTTTTACTTGTTCACATGCAGTTTTGGCCCAAGTTCCAGATATAAGGTGTTAAAGAAATGAGGACTCTTTGGAATGACAGAGAAGTTCTGGAGGCCGGGTGTGGTGGCTGATGCCTGTATTCCCAGCACTTTAGGAGGCTGAGGCGGGAGGATCACTTGATGGCCTGGGCAACATAGGGAGAACTCATCTTTACTAAAATAAAAAAAAAAAATTAGCCAGACATGGTAGCATGTGCCTCTAGTCTCAGCTACTTGGGGGGCTGAGGTGGGAGGATTGCTTGAGCCCAGGAAGCTAAGGCTGCAGTGAGCCCTTGATCATGCCACTGCACTTCAGCCTGGGCAACAGAGTGAGACCCTGTCTCAAAAAAAAAAAAAAGAAAAAAAAAAACAAGTTCTGGAAATGGATAGTGATGGTGGTTGCACAACATTGTGAATGTACCTAATGCCACTGAATTGTACACTTAAAAATGATTAAAATGGTAAATGTTATGTGATGTGTATTTTATCGTAATAAAAAATTTTTTAAAGTAAGGAAAGCAAGAAGTTGGAAGTAGTTTTGAGTTTATCTGACCAGAGGAAGCATAGACCCCATTCTTTTATTTCATTATCCCTGGTCTTTTTCCTTGAAGATTTATTTTCCTCTTAGAATACAAGAGTCTACATTACTCATCTTTATAAGTCATTCTTTCTATTTTTCCCTTTTCCATGGACTTGTTCAGTTATGTCCCAAGGAAAATCTCTAGGAGAGTGGCAGATACAACATACCCTGCCTAGGAATAACTTGAGATTTAACAGAAAAGTTGCAAAGGTATTACAGAGAATTCTCATATGCACTTCCCCAAGTTTCCCACCACCATTAATATCTTACATTACCATACTATGTTTGTCAAACTAAGAAATTGACATTGGTACTTCACTGTTAGTTAAACCGTGGATTTTACTTGGATTTTACCATTTTTCTATTAATGTCCTTTTTCAGTTGCAGGATCCAATCCAGGGTACTACACTGCATTTAGTTGTCATGTTGTGATGGCTTTTTAAAACTTAACGGGGCTCAGATGTCTTAGTTGCTTCTCCATTGCCTCCAGCAATCAGAACCACTCTGTTTATGTGCATTATTAAAACTGTGTTGCTACACTCTAAGGATTTGAGTTCATTTTGTCCTATTCATTCTTGATTTTCAGGAAATCACATCTCTGCCAATAGTATCCTTTTATTCTCACATCTTTCAGAAAATTCCTTTGGAATGGTGAAGTACAGCCTCTCAAATCTCCAGTGCTCTGTGTGAGTGGGGGTCCCAAGATGTAAGATGGGTCAGAGCTCTTTTTAGTTAAATTTTCCCCAGGCTGTTTCTGAGAAATAACTCAGCAGCAAGATGATAATTTTTGTTTTCAAGGAGCCAAGCTATTCTGAACCCAAATCATTTAAATTTGACAATCTGCCCAATTTATATGATTATCTGCCAGATAATCATATAAACAGATTAACAGATTTCTTCACACCTATTTGCATAGGGTGGATTAAATTCAGTTTCCCTCTTGGGATTTCAAGAGGGTAAGTAACTTGGAGAGAAGATTATAAGTGTGTTAATTGAGGAAATGGACAGGATGTCTCATACCCTTCTCCTTGACTTGCTTCCTTGATTTAACTTCCAGGAAAACAAACTTGTTCTCTTGGTTTTCTTCCTTCTTCCCTGGTTATTCTTTCTTTAGCTCCTTGGCTGTTTTTTCCTCTTTTCTCCCCACCCTGTTCATGGTGGAGGGTCCCAAAATTAAATTCTTAACCCTTCTCTTGCTACATTAATGGAGATCTCATCTCGCCTCATGCTTTAAGTAATACCTGGGAGACTGATGACTCCTGAGTTTATGTCTCCAGCTGCCTCTCCTGCAGTCCAGACCATTCTCCTGCAGTCCAGACTTGAGTATATATATTCAAGTATATATATACACACATATATATATATACACATCTATCTATATATATATATATATACACACACACACATACTCAACTATCTACCAGACATCTCAACTTGGATGTCTTCTGGATATGTCATATTCAACATATCTGAAACTTGAATTATCTTTCTTCCCCCCTAAGCCTGTGCCACCCAACCCTTCCCCATCATAGTTCTGGCAAAGTCATCCATTCTCCCAGTTGCTAAGGCAAAGATCCTTGGAGTCATCTTCATCTGCTTTCCTCCTTCCACACCCTACAACCTGTTCGTATGAAAATCTTGAAGGTTTTACCTTGAAAACGTAACTGGAACCCAGCACTTCTCACTGCTGCTAGGACATTGTTGCCAACCCACTCTGAGCCACCATCATCCCCTGCCTGGACCACTTAGATGGGCCTCTGGCTGCCCCTTACAGCCAGAGGGATCCTTTTAAAATTCACCAGATCATGTCACTTCTCTGTTCCACACCCTCCACGGACTTCCTCTGTCATTCTGAGTAAAAGCCATTGTCTTCACTGTGGCCTCAATGTCTACACTATCCATCTCCCCTGAGGCTCTCCAACTGTGTCTTCCTCCCTGCACCCCTCTGCACTGAGCCCCAGCCACAGGTCTTCTTTGCATGACCTCAGTTTAGGGCCTTTGCACGAGCTGTTGTTCCCTCTGCCTGGAGAGCTCGTGCCCTGGATGAGCCGAGTCTCTTACCTCCTGGAAGTCTTTATTCCAAATTTCACCTCCTCAGTGCAGCTATCCTGACCACCCTCGTTAAAACTACAGCTGTCTCCCTGCTGCTCCTGCCATTCACCTTACCCTGCTGCTCTGTTTCTTTTTTCCTTTTCTTTCCTTTTTTTTTGTTTTTGAGACGAAGTCTCACTCTGTCGCTCAGGCTGGAGTGCAGTGGCGTGATCTTGGCTCACTGCAATCTCCGCCTTCCAGGTTTAAACAGTTCTGTCTCAGCCTCCCAAATAGCTGGGATTATAGGTGTGCACCACCATGCCTGGCTAATTTTTGTGTTTTTAGTAGAGACGAGGGTTTGCCATGTTGGCCAGGCTGGTCTCGAACCCCTGACCTCGGGTGATCCTCCCACCTCAGCTTCCCGAAGTGCTAGTATTACTGGCGTGAGCCACTGTGCCCAGCCCTTTTCTTTCTTTCTTTTCTTTTTTTTTTTTCAAGACTTCCCACCATTGGGCATACTGTTAGGTGCTCATGCATGTTTATTGCTTATTGTCTTTCTCCTCCTATTAGATTGTTAGCTCCGTGAAGGCAGAGGTTTTGTCGCTTCTATCTATTGATGAATGCTAAAGTATAGTACCTGACACAGTAGTAGTGTGGTCCATATTTAATGAATGAATGAGTAATTATGAACTGTGAAAAGTGCTAGGAAGGAAAAGTAAGAACACAATTATAGATGATAATAACAGATCAGTAGCAGGTAGGATTTGTTGAGCCTGGATGTTGTACCTCTGTGCTAAGGGCTTTGCTTCTTTTTGTCCTATTTAATCCTTACAGCAATGTTAAGAGATAGCTCCATATAATATGCCATTCATTAGTGAAAGAAACTGAAGCACAGAAAGTTTACGTAAATTGCCCAAAGGCTCACAGCTGGTGTATTACCTGCCCCTGGTTAGCTCTAACACCGGTAGCCTCTAAGTAATAACTCTATTGGAATTTACCAAGTTGGGGATGGCGAGTGATGGGGAAGCATATTTTATTATTAGTCATGCTCTCCTCAGAGTGTCTTTATTTAATTGGAGAGTGCTTAGTGTTAATTTCCAGATAAAGTAGGTTGGGGGGGGCTCTTGCTATTAGTTAACCCTGTGTGCGTCTCCAGAAATGCATTCTGTGTTTTCTTTTTCTTAGTGTTTAAAACCAGATCTCTCTGTCCTTTCCAAAAGTGGAAGCCATCTGGACTTCTGTCCAGGGGAAGTTTGGTGGTTTCCCATATTCTTTTCCAGGATGATACAATGACATGGCCCTTTGGGGAGCATACATGATATTTCCACTATCCCATAGGAAGGTGGCAATGCCTGCTTAGCTGGGAGTTTCAGATTAATGCTTCTTCCATAGAAACTAGACTGATAGCAGAATATTTATTCCTTTGTCCTGTGGTATCTTGGACAACCAGGCCACAGCCGTGGAGGTCACTTCTAGGACATGTCCACTTCTGTCTCCCAGGGTAGTCCTTGCCCTCAGGGACACAGAACACTCCTTGCCTGATGGAGGCTGCTTTCAGATGTCTGGCTGGATTTTGTGGGTTTGGGCCTAGGCCTGGTCACCAGTGGGTGGCCTGTTCTAAGCATGAAACTGCCGTGTCTTCCTCCTCAGGAACTGTGTTAGTTTTCTTTTTTCTTTTTTTTTTGGTGTTAGTTTTCTATGCTCTGTAATAAATTATAACACATTTCATGGTTCAAAATGGTACGTATTTATTATCATATGGTTTCTGTAGTTTATCAGGGTTCTTTGCTTCAGGATTTTATCAGGCTGTAATATCAGTGTTGGCTCAGGCTGCAGTCTCATCAGAGGCTCAACTGAAGAAAGCCCCACTTCCAGGCTCCCTCAGTTTGTTGGCAGAATTCATCTCCTTGTAGTTGTAGGACTGGGATCTCTGTTTTCTTGCAGCTGTTGGCCAGGGGCTACCCACAGTTTCTTGCCGTGTGGCTCTCTCCTTCTTCCTGACAGCTTTCTTCTTCAAAGCCAGTAAGGGATTCTCTAGCTCAGAGGGAGTCATATAACATAATACCATCACAGGAGTGACATCTATCACCTTTACCATGTTTTATTGAGTAGGTGCAAGTCACAGGCCCTGCAGCCACTGAAAGGGCTGGATTGCACAAAAGTGTGAACACCACGAGGTGGGGATTGTTGTGGGGGTCATCTTAGAGTGTGTTTGCCACAGCAACCATGGTCTCCCCACCACCACCTCACTCCCCACCTCCAGTGCTGAGAAGCCCAGAAACTCCCTCTGGCAGCTCTATAGGGCTTTGCTAGTAGATTTAATGCTATTTTTCATGGGATTAGTGGCAAGGAAAGAGTTTCTGTGTGACTGTGCCTTCTGCCTTCAGCTCTTCCTCTATGAGGCCATAGCTGCACCATCACAGAGTGCTGACTTCAAGGCTTGGCAGCCAGCATCTGTCGTCAAGGGGTTTAGGGATTTTTCCCCCTTCCTCTCTCTTTCAGCCATTCTTCAGTGTAGTGATCCTTTCATTTCAAATTGAGGAGCTAATTCCCAAAGGTAGGGGAACGCCTATTACTTGCTTACCTGTTCCCCCAATATGCATTAGATTTGCTTTTCCAAGAAACCATAGGCTGAGATGTAATTTTCCATGGTTCATCTAAAAACTTTGTAATGCCTATTTTTCTTGATCTTTTGTGCGCCTTTCAGTTCAGATGTAACTGAGTTAATTATTTGATGAAATGAACCAGAGCTTCCTTTCTTGTTATAGAACTTCTTGTTCCAGAACCGAAGATGGTACTTTATTAGATTCTATGCTAAAGATTATTCCCTAGAATCGATCTGGGCTGTGAGTTGCTTACAGACCAACTTGTCTTCCTTTTGTTCATCCTATGAATGTTGTACTTAATGAATACAGCATTGACTTATTTAAAATGATTACAGTTTTTTAGTCTATTCGTTTGAAATCTCAATGGATATTTCTAAATAACCTCATATAGCCTGTTTCCATGTAATAGAACAGCTGGATTTTAGATTTTAGAACCCCCTCACCCTCATCCTGATTTTTGTTGTTTGAGACCTCCCATGATATGTATGACAGTGTGTCTTGACCAAGTCTTCTTTTTCAAAAGTCTGGAATCATCTGCCTTAGTTCCTCTTAATATGTCTTTTGTTTGGGGAGGAAATGAGAACATGAGTCTAGTCTCTGACCAAGTATTAAGGCAAAAAGGTTAGGGTTCAGAATTGGTTTATTCTTTTGGGATTAGTTTGTTCCAGATTGAAATCAGTTTATTGTTTTACATTTTGAATGTATGTGCCACAGTACCCTACCCTTGGAAGGGTATGTTGGAAGGAAAAATTAAAATAAGCTATTGAAGTTTGCTTACTAAATCACAGTTGCACACCTGGGGAAAACCAAATCCTCTTTCATTTTTTTCACTTTTAAATTTAAGGTGAATCATACACAGATGGTTAATGGTAGCATAAATTGCTTTTAATGCTATATAAGAATCTTAGAAATTTATTTAAAATGTTGCAGCAAATACACAGAAACTGGTGAGATGCATGTATCTCGGGAGTTCAGTGTGGAAGTGCCTGCTTTACGGATTTTCTGGACAGTCCTGCTCTCACAGGGGCTGCAGGGGCCCCTCTTCGGTAGAGCAGCCTCATAAGTGGGCCAGGAGGGCTCTGCTCCCTCCTCCACCAGTGCAGATTAGCTGTGTACATGAGCCCTGGACAAGGAGCTGGGAACCTTGGTCTCTAATTCCCACTCCCCAATACCACCAGCCACCTAGGAGAGACAGCACGTTCTGCCAGCCCTTAGCTGCAGTACCACTCTTGTTGCCTTATGCCTGGCTGGGCCAAGGAATCCCCTTCAATTTCTGACACCCACATGACTTCCATTCCAGTGTCATATAGGAGCCCTGCCTGTGAATGGCTGTGAAGTGGTGGAATTTCCTCCTGGTGACTACTTGCTGCTGGCTCTCCTGAATGGGTGCAGTTTTGAACTGTACTGTATCACAGGGAGGTCTATGTGGTGGTGTTTTGGAAAGCAGCCCCTGTGTGCAGAGATGGCAGGGTGTGCTGGGAAGCCTCTCCTTTGACAGCAAGACTGCAGGCCTTCACCTCAGACAGCCCTTTACACCCACGCTGTTTTCCCAGAATTTCTTTTAGTTGCTTGGTAGTCTTTCTTTAATGCATCTTTAATTTCGATAGATTTTGCCATATTGCCCTCTAAAGGGGTCGAACCCTTTTAAATTCTTTTAAAAATTAATTTTTAATTTTCTAAGTGATATAGGAATATATCCTTTTCATTTAAAAATGAAAAAAATTAGGGATTATGGCTAAAGTCACTTTTGATCACCACCCCCACACCCATACCATCACCACCCATCCCCAGTTCCACATAAGCCTTCCCCATTCCCCAGGGGTACCAGTTATTATTGGTTTGGTGTATGTCTTGCTTGTTCTTTTTCTGTGCCCTGGAAGATATAAACCAATGGGACACAGACATTACTGGAGTGAGAGTTTGTGTGTGTGTGTGTGCGTATAACATGTAAGCTGTATTGTACCAAACCCATCATTCTATAATGATGTGTTTTACATGATGCTACATCTTGGAGGTCTTACTATGATGTGGATCTGTATATATTACTTGAGTAGTTTCCATAAACTATTTTTCATCAGTGCCTTTTTGGCATTACTTTCAGGAAAGAATTTGGGGCTTCATTAAAGACCCAGTGATTCTTTTTAAAAAAAAAAAAATATTCTGCATCTGGGCACAGTGGCTAACGTCTGTAATTCCAGCACTTTGGGAGGCCAAGGCGGGTGGATCACCTGAGGTCAGGAGTTCCAGACCAGCCTGTCCAATATGGTGAAACCCCATCTCTACTAAAAATACAAAAAAATTAGCTGAACGCAGTGGCGGGCACCTGTAGTCCCAGCTACTTGGGAGGCTGAGGCAGGAGAATGGCGTGAACCCAGAAGGCGGAGCTTGCAGCGAGCCGAGATCGCGCTACTGCACTCCAGCCTGGGCGACAGAGCGAGACTCCGTCTCAAAAAAAAAAAAAAAAAAAAAAAAGTTAGCTGGGCGTGGTAGCGGGTGCCTGTAATCCCAGCTATTCGGGAGGCTGAGGCAGGAGAATTGCTTGAACCCGGGAGGTGGGGGTTGCAGTGAATCGAGATTGTGTCATTGCATTCCAGCCTGGGTGACAAGAGTGAGACTGTCTCCAAATTATGCAAGACATTAATCTGTTTGTGTGTGTGCTTTTCTTTCTCTTCAGATCTCAGAAAACTGATCTTCACAATGAAGGCTACATCTTGGAATTAGATTGCTGTTCCTCCTTAGACCACCTGACAGACCAGAAACTCATCCCAGAGTTCATTAAGAAGGTGAGCGCTGCAGGCAGGGTACCATTGAAGAGGTTTACGAGTGTTCGCCTGAGTGAACAGGCAGGTAGCTGGCTTAGGGCAGATCAGCCACACTCAAGAGGCCATGCAAGAGCTGTGACCTAAACCTTTGGCAGCCCCACAGGGAAGAAGCCCCCTCCAGAGCTGACTCTGGAACAAGGTGGCTAACCCCTCCTCCTCAGGCATGCAGGAGCCCGGGTCCCGTCTTTTCGAGCTGGAGTGGGGTTAACAGCTGACAGACCTGCAGGCCTGCACCGGGACTCCTTTCAAACCCTCATGGGGTAATGTGACTTCCCAGATCCCACCTTCCTTTATCTGTGGGTCTCCATTGCTGCAAGCCCCCTTCCCTTCCTAGTGCGGAAGCATGCCAGAGTCCTGGGCCACCCACATTCGAACATACCAGGGAAAACTGCCTAGTTGCAGGGAATTCATATCTGCCCAGAAATATGGCTGGTTTTGAACCTTTCTTCATGCCATATGAGGTTTTGCGCCTAACT
>NW_026652490.1:0-35077 GCF_009828535.3 Hylobates moloch
TGAATCCACTTTAGTGTTTTTAGTTAATGCTTTGATAGAGAAGGGGTGTCACTGTGTTGGCCGGGCTGGTCTCAAACTCCTGGTGTCAGCCAGGTGCAGTGGCTCACACCTGTGATCACAGCACTTTGGGAGGCTGAGCTGGGCAGATCACCTGAGGTCAGGAGTTGGAGACCAGCCTGGCCAACACGGCAAAACCCCTTCTCTACTAAAAACACAAAAAATTAGTGGGCACAGGCTGGGTGCGGTGGCTCACGTCTGTAATCCCAGCACTTTGGGAGGCTGAGCTGGGCAGATCACCTGAGGTCAGGAGTTGGAGACCAGCCTGGCCAACATGGCGAAACCTCTTCTCTAGTAAAGATACAAAAATTAGCGGGCACAGGCCACGCACGGTGGCTCACGCCTGTAATCCCAGCACTTTGGGAGGCCGAGGCAGGTGGGTTACTTGAGATCAGCAGTTTTAGACCAGTCTGGTGAAACCCCATCTCTAGTAAAAATACAAAAAAAAAAAAAATTTAGCTGGGCGTTGTTGCAGGCACCTGTAATCCCAGCTCCTTGGGAGGCTGAGGCAGGAGAATCGCTTGAACCCGGGGGGGGGGGCGGAGGCTGCAGTGAGCCGAGATCGTGCCATTGCACTCCAGCCCGGGTGACAGAGCGAGACTCCGTCTTGGGGGGGAAAAAAAAAAAAAAGTAATTTTATTGTATGTGAATTTCACCACAATTTTTGTAAAAAAGCCACTGAGGGGCTGTGAGGTGCAGGCAGCGTTGGCAGCCACTGCCCCGTGTCCTCCAGAGGCAGCAGCCTGAGGGAAGGAGGGAGGAAGGTCCTCCCCGCGGGGACGCTGGCAGGTGGGGCCGTGTCGGTCCTGCAACCTGGTGCTGGGTTCTCTCAAGGTGATTTTCACGGCCGCGAGGGCTGCATCCCACAGGGGCAGCGTAAAACCCAGTCACAGGCCGGGCAAAGGAGCGGGTTTTTTCAACTCGGTCTCTTGCCTTCACCCATGAACGAGGTTAGATACTTCAGAAATGTCTTTTTTTTTTTTTTTTTTTGAGATGGAGTCTCACTCTTGTCGCCCAGGCTGGAGTGCAATGGTGTGATCTCGGCTCACTGCAACCTCCGCCTCCCGGGTTCAAGCCGTTCTCCTGCCTCAGCCTCCTGACTAGCTTGGATTACAGGCACGCGCCACCACGCCCGGCTAATTTTTTTTGTATTTTTAGTAGAGACGGGGTTTTACCGTGTTGGTCAGGCTGGTCTTGAACTCCTGACCTCGTGATTCGCCCGTCTCAGTCTCCCAAAGTGCTGGGATGACAGGCGTGAGCCACGGTGCCAGGCAGAAAACTTTTTTTTGTTTGTGTGTTTGTTTTTCGAGACAAGAGTTTCGCTCTTGTTGTCTAGGCTGGAGTGCAATGGTGCGATCTTGGCTCACTGCAACCTCTGCCTCCTGGGTTCAAGCCATTCTCCTGCTTCAGCCTCCCACCACGCCCGGCTAATTTTTTTTATTTTTAGTAGAGACGGGGTTTCTCCATGTTGGTCAGGCTGGTCTCGAACTCCCTACCTCAGGCAATCGGCCCACCTCGGCCTTCCAAAGTGCTGGGATTACAGGCTTGAGCCACTGCACCCGGACTTTTTTTTTTTTTTTTTGAGACGGAGTCTTGCTCTATCTCCCAGGCTGGAGTGCAGTGGCGCGATCTCAGCTCCCTGCAACCTCCACCTCCCGGGTTCAAGCATTTCTCCTGCCTCAGCCTCCCGAGTAGCTGGGATAACAGGCACCTGCCACCACACTGAGTTAATTTTTTGATGTGTTTTTACTAGAGAAAGGGTTTCAGCGTGTTGGTCAGGCTGGTCTTGAACTCCTGACCTCGTGATTCGCCCGTCTCAGTCTCCCAAAGTGCTGGGATGACAGGCGTGAGCCACCGTGCCCAGCCTAGAAATAAATGTTAAAAACCACCGAGAGAAGTTGGCCTTAAACGTCTGCTGACTTTGCCGTCTCTGGCCGTGGAGTCCAGCTGGTCAACACAGGGGCACTGGCAGCTACCTCTGGGGGAGCTTCTTCAAACACAGCTTGCAGACCACATCCCTCTGCCCCCACAGAGATTCTGGTTCAGCAGATCTAGGTGGAGCCTCCAAATTTGCATTTCTAACTATTGCAGGGACCCCGCTTTGAGAATCGCTGGTCAACATCAACTCTCTCTATAAGCCTCGTAACAGATGGCACAGACTTAGTGCCTAAGATGACAGCATTCTTCCCTGTTTATCACATGGGGGATAAGAATGTGGACATCTCTGGGGCCATTATTCTGTCTGACACATGGGATTAGGGTGTGGGCGTCTTTGGGGCCGTTATTCTGTCTCCCACACGGTGTTACGATGTACCCACCACGTGTTTTTTTTTTGGGGGGTGTTGGAGTTTCGCTCTTGTCACCCAGGCTGGAGTGCAGTGGAGCGATCTCAGCTCACCGCAGCCTCCGCCTCCCAGGTTCAAGTGATTCTCCTGCCTCAGCCTCCGGAGTATCTGGGATGACAGGCGCCCGCCACCAAGCCCGGCTAATTTTGTGTTTTTAGTAGAGATGGGGTTTCTCCATGTTGGTCAGGCTGGTCTCGAACTCCCAACCTCAGGTGATCCACCCACCTCGGCCTCCGGAAGTGCTGGGATGACAGGCGTGAGCCACCACAGCCGGCGCCACCCACCACGCGTTATAACCAAAGTTCACCTGATTTCCTTGTTGGACATGTTGCTTTTTCAACTCTCAATCCCTGAGATGCGAACCTCTAACAACGTGACCAGGAGGGACACACAGGCGGGTGAGGCCCGTGACCGTGTAACCTCTCCCCCCACCCTCACCGTTGCAGGAGGGCTGTTCGTGGCCGGCATCAACCTCACGGAGAACCTGCAGTACGTTCTGGCGCACCCGTCCGAGTCCCTGGAGAAGATGACGCTGCCCAACCTTCCGCGGCTGAGCGCGTGGGTCCGAGAGCAGTGCCCGGGGCCGGGTTCACGGTGCACCAACATCATCGCGGGCGACTTCATCGGCGCAGACGGCTTCGTCAGCGACATCATCGCGCTGAACCAGAAGCTGCTGTGGTGCTGACGGGACCTTCTGAAGTTCAGGACGTGGCGGCTGCGGTTTCACCCCCGACTTTCCAAGTATTGTGACTTTGTTTGGGCCAAATATTGGTGATCACAGGACGGATGATAATATCTTTTCCTTTCTTTTTCTTTAAAACAGAGATGGGGTGGCCGGGCACAGTGGCTCACGCCTGTAATCCCAGCACTTTGGGAGGCCGAGGCGGGCGGATCACGAGGTCAGGAGATCGAGACCAGCCTGACCAGCATGGTGAAACCGCGTCTCTACTAAAAATACAAAAATGAGCTGGGTGTGTGGTGGGCGCCTGTAGTCCCAGCTACTCGGGAGGTTCAGGCAGGAGAAATGCTTGAAGCTGGGAGGTGGAGATTGCATTGAGCTGAGATCGCGCCACTGCACTCCAGCCTGGGTGACAGAGCGAGACTCCATCTCAAAAAAAAAATAGAGATGGGGTCTCTCTCTATGTTGGCCAGATTGGTCTTGAACTCCTGGCCTCAAGTGATCCTCCCACCTCAGCCTCCCATAGTGCTGGGATGACAAGCGTGAACCACCACGGCAGCCCATAATATTTTTTTTATTTCTGTGTAACAACCCACTTAGGAGCCAGCCTCCCCTGTCAGCCAACCCCTCGGCTAGTTCTCACACCAAGCCTATATATATACACACACACATAGATATACACATATATGTATCTATATATGCACACACATATATAGTGTATATATTATACGTGTGTATGTGTGCATATGTGTGTATGTGTGTATATGTGTAGATATACATATATACATGTAAACACACATATATACATATATACGTGTGTGTGTGTATATATATATATATATATTTATTATTATTATTTTTTTAAGATGGAGTTTCTCTCGTTACCCCAGGCTGGAGTGCAGTGGCGAGATCTCGGCTCACCGCAACCTCTGCCTCCCAGGTTCAAGCAATTCTCCTGCCTC
This sequence comes from Hylobates moloch, assembly GCF_009828535.3. Lineage (NCBI taxonomy): Eukaryota > Metazoa > Chordata > Mammalia > Primates > Hylobatidae > Hylobates > Hylobates moloch. The sequence goes on from NW_026652490.1 coordinate 4,044, forward strand.
AGCCTCCCGAGTAGCTGGGATTACAGGCATGTGCCACCACGCCCGGCTAATTTCGTATTTTTAGTAGAGACGGGGTTTCACCCTGTTGGCCAGGCTGGTCTCAAACTTCCGACCTCAGGTGATCCGCCCGCCTCGGCCTCCCAAAGTGCTGGGATTACAGGCGTGAGCCACTGTGCCTGGCCACCGATATTTCTTTAAATTATGTTTAGGGACAGGGTCTTGCTCTGTCCCCCAGGCTGGAGGGCAGTGGTACAGTCATATCTCACTGCAGCCTCAACCTCCTGGGCTCAAGCGATCCTCTCAGTGACTGGGGCTCCAGGGACACACCCCCACTCCCGGCTAATTTTTGTATTTTTGGTAGAGACGGAGTTTCGTGATGTTTCGCGGTCTGGTCTCAAACTCCTGGGCTCCAGTGATCCTCTCACCTCAACCTCCGCCATAGCTGGGACCTCAGGTGTCAGCCACCACACCCAGCTAATTATTTTATTTTTTTGTAGACATGGGGTCTGGCTCTGTTGCTCAGGCTGGTGTGTAGTAGAACAGTCATAGCTCAGTGTAACCTTCAACGCCTGGGCTGAAGCAATCCTCCCGCCTCAGCTTCCCAAGTACCTGGGACTATAGGTGTAATTATACCTATAATAATTACCCACCATGTCCAGATAATTATTATTAGTAGTAGTAGTAGGAGTATATGTTTGAGATGGAGTCTCGCTCTGTCGCCCAGGCTGGAGTGCAGTGGCGCAATCTCGGCTCACTGCAACCTCCACCTCCTGGGTTCAAGCGATTCTGCTGCCTCAGCCTCCCGAGTAGCTGGAATTACGGGTGCCCGCCACCACGCCTGGCTAATTTTTATAGTTTTAGTAGAGACGGGGTTTCACCCTGTTGGTCACACTGGTCTTGTACTCCTGGCCTCAGGTGATCACCCCCCCGGCCCCCATAAGTGCTGGGATGACAGGGTCACTGAGCCGCTGCGCCCGGCCCCCGTGGCACTTCTAGACTCCTGTGTTGCAGGTATGTTTTGTTGACTTCCTGGTCAGCACACCTGTGTGCATAGCTTAATTGTGTGGCTGTACACAGTGGTTCACACCTGTAATCCCAGCACTTTGGGTGGCCAAGCTGAGATCACTTAAGCCCAGGACCAGCCTGGGCACCACGGTGGGACCCCAGTTTTTCTTTGTTTTTTTGAGATGGAGTCTCGCTCTGTCGCCAGGCTGGAGTGCATTGGTGTGATCTCTGCTCACTGCAACCTCCGCCTCCTGGGTTCATACCATTCTCCTGCCTCAGCCTCCCGCGTAGCTGGGACTACAGGCGCCTGCCACCACGCCCGGCTAACTTTGTACTTTTGGTAGAGCTGGGGTTTCACCGTGTTAGCCAAGATGGTCTTGATCTCCTGACCCCATAATCTGCCCGCCTCGGCCTCCCAAAGTGCTGGGATTACAGGCGTGAGCCACCGTGCCCGGCGGGACCCCAGTTTTCTATTAAAAAAAAAAAAGAGGCCAGGTGCGGTGGCTCACGTCTGTCATCCCAGCACTTTCAGAGGCTGAGGCGGGTGGATCACTTGAGGTCAGTTGTTCGAGACCAGCCTGGCCAACATGGTGAAACCCCGTCTCTACTAAAAATACAAAAATTAGCTGGGCGTGGTGGTGGGCACCTGTGATCCCAGCTACTCGGGAGGCTGAGGCAGGAGAATGGCGTGAACCTGGGAGGCGGAGGCTGCAGTGAGCCGAGATCACGCCATTGCACTCCAGCCTGGGCTACGAGAGAGACTGTCTCAAAAAACAAAAAAGAGGCACAGCTTGGCGTATGCCTTTCTGGAATCGCTGTAGTCAGGCGGCCACCTCCGTAAGCCCCATTTCCTGCCCTTGGCCGCTGAGTCTCCTGCAAGGTTTGTGTGAGTGCCTGGGGGTGGAGGCCCTGGCGAGGAGGACGGGGGCTCAGGGGCCTCTGTGACATGGGGGAGGGTCTGCTGCGTCCCCGTGTTCCCACCTGTGAGCTGTCGGCCGTAGGTACCGCTCAGGCCCGTCTTGGTTGCAGGGCAAGGGCCTGGGGGACCGAGCCTGGAAGCCCTGTTGTGGGGAGGCCTGTGGGGGGCTTGTCCAAGCGGGACCTGCTGTGCCTGCACCTCTGGGGTCTTCCTTCCCGACAGGGTCTCGCCCCCTCCTCTGGCTGCTCTGTGAGGTCAGGCAGCGCCACGCTAGGGAGATGGGGTGGCAGAGGGGCTGTTCTCTGGGGCACAGGCGGGCAGGACCCCCCTCGTGGGCAGGACCCACTCATGATCAGACCCACTCGTGGCAGCCAGGGCTGCCGTGGGAGCTGATACCAGGGTAGAGACAGCTACGCCATGGTGACACGGGCCGGTGAGGGGCCGGGGGAGGCTGCAGGCTGCCATGCGGAAGACCTGGGGCAGTCCCCAACCAGGAGCTGCACAGACGCGTCCTGGGGCCGGGGGGTATGTGGCAGTGTGCTGTGCCACTGAGACCCAAACAGCTCCCCAGGCTCCGAGTGGCGTGCAAGGCTGGGGGAGCTGTGACATCTACAGAGGGTGGTGGGACGGGGGGCATCCCTGCCCTCCCGGGGTCTGCCCGTGGGTCATGGGGAACGTGGTTCGAGGCCCCTGCTGTAGCCACGCAGCCACGTCTTGCCACGTGAGTGGCTTTGTCTGCAGGCTTCAGACTCAGTGGGGTCGTTTGTGTCACGTGGGGTCTGGGCCGGCCCAGGGGCCGCGTCTCTGTCAGCCACAGGATGTGCGTCTCGGGGCTGCGGCAGACGGGGCTTCTGTGCCATGTGGGGTCTGACCCCGCGACCTGGGCAGGGCGGCCTGTGGGCACCGTGCTGGGGACGACCTCCGGCCTCTGCTTCTTCCCCGGCTCTATGAGTCATAAAGGCCCCCCCCCCCCCCCCCCCCCCCCCCCGCCGTGTCTCCTCGAGGAACTGCTGGGCGTGGCCGGGTCCGGTCTGCCTCATTCCTGCATCTGATGCCCGCCAGTTCTCCCCGCAACTCCCCCTTCTCCATCCGCTCCGTCTTGTCCGTCTCCATCCCCTCCATCTTCCCCCCTTCTCCGTCTCCCCCGTCTCGTGGCTGTCCAGGCCCCGTCCCTCCGCAGGCTCGGTCCCCCCTTGTTCTGGGCAGGGCTCTGGGTGCCAGTGCTGGGAGCCTGTGGTGCCCGTCGCCCCTGCTCCACCTCGAGCTGTGTCCTGTCCCATGAGGAGGCGTCCCAGGACCTCAGGGCTGCAGGCCATGGCTGGGTGCAGCTCTGCCTCATTCCTGTATTTGATGCCCCCCCAGTTCTCCCCCCGCCTCCCCCTTCTCCTCTGTGTCCCCCGTCTCATGGCTGTCCAGGCCCCGTCCCCGCTCCCCAGGCTGGGTCCCCTTGTTGTGGGGAGCCCGTCTTGCCATGCCCGTCCCTGCCGCCCCTCAGGACAGCGCTCTGGATGCCGGTCTGGGGCCAGTGCTGGGAGCCTGTGGTGCCCGTCGCCCCTGCTCCACCTCAAGGAGCTGTGTCCTGTCCCACGAGGAGGCACCCGGGGACCTCAGGACTGTGGCCGTCACCTTTCACGGTCCTGCTGGAACAGAGCTCACGCTGCTGCTCCTGGGTGAACCCGGGGCTGCCCCCGTGAACACTCTTGGGTCTGACACCAAAGGACCCTGTGAGGGAGGGGAGGGGTGCGGTGGGTCGGGTCCCTGCTTGGGATCTCCAAGGGGTGACAGCCACGAAATGTGGGGGACGCAGGATTGTCATTCACAGAGGGTGAGGTGGGGATGCCAGAGGCATCTCCGCTGAGCCCTGGAACATCCTGGCTTCTGTCCTAGCGGGACGCCGGACGCCAGCCACGGTCAGGGTGACGCGGGTGCTTGTTTTGTGGGGTCCCTGGCCCCCCGCACACGTGAGCTCTTGCGGAATGGATCCCCAGAACACGTGGAGGGCATGACCGCTGGGCTCTGGGTCTCCCCGCAGCGCCACCGTCCACGAGGACCCCCTCCCCCCCAGCTCTCCAGCAAAGGCATCGGTGTGCACGCCCGGCCCCGGCACAGCCCAGGGCATCTGGGGCCACAGCTGGGGAAGGACGAGGTGCTTGGGGAATGCGGTGGGTACGGGGACGTCGGATGACACTCGGGCCGTGCAGGGGCCTCACCACGGCCGTGGGTGGGGGACGCTGTCTTTCACTGTCCCGGGGAAGTCTCTGATATCTCAGCCTTGAACCCTAATTGGGGGGGCTCCTAGAGTCAGTGTGGGAGGCTGAGGGTCCTGGTCAGGGTGCACCCCCCACTCCCATGGGCTCCGGCTCACAGGTGTGTGTGTGGGGGGTGCTGTGGGGCGGACACGCTCCCCAGACGGGCTCCCCGGAGTTCGGGGCGGGGTGGGTCCTGCAGACCGTGGCTCCTGCTGTCATTTCCCTCCAGCAGCCACAGTGAGACCCTCCGGCCCTGCACCTGTGCTGTTGGGGACCCTGACCCTTTGCAGACCCAGGTGGGGGTGTCCAGGAATTCATGGGAACACCAGGTGACAGAGGACACCTTGGGGGCAGCCATTTCCCTGGGAGGTGCTGCCACGTCTACCCACTGCCCCGAGCCCCCACCGTCTCTCCTCGGGTCACACGACCACCCTGTGCGTCCACCTCCTTCCCAGCCACGGCTGCCAGTGGATGAACAGGGCGTGTGTGCTGCTCTGGGGGTGATCCCGGCCCTGCCCTCCCCACCCCAAGTGCAGAGGGCCGCCCAGCCTGTGCCCTGCCCTGTGGACACTGCCACCTCCCTTTCCTGGGGGAGCATTTTGTCTTGTGTGAGGACGGGGTCGTTCCCATGGTCACCACCTGTGACCCTCCCCTGCCTGCAGAGGGAGCAGAGCTGGGCCTGGGCTCATCCACGTCGGGGGACCTGGGGGCTCGTGGTCTCCCCTGCACACAGGGCTCCTCCCGGCGGGGCCTCCGAACCCCCTCGTTTAGGTGTCACTGCACGTGGCTCCCGGCTGGGGACGTCCAACTCCGGCTCCTTCCTCCTGGGGGCGCTTGTGGAATGTGGCCTGGGTCCGTGGCTCTGGGAGGGAACGGCCCGAGGGTGGGGGTCCCCGCAGAGAGGCCCAGGCTGCATCCCGATGCGTCTGGCGTGGCCGCGGTCCCCACCCAGTGCTGACGCTTGTAAATCCTGAACGGAGCCCGTGACTGAAAATCCTCCAACGTTCATTCAAAAATACAAGCGTGATCGCCAGAAACGCTTTTGTACATTTACACACAACATTCATCCAGGCTGTGGCGGAGGCTGCCGTCCAGGACCCGCGAGGCGCCCGGGAGCTGCCGGTCACCGTTGTGCCCACGCAGACCCTTTCTGGAGACGCCGGCCCCGGAACTGAGGCCGGGTCAACTCGGGAACGGCAAGTGCCGGAGGGTGGCAGTGTGGGAACCCGTCCCGTTCACGAGCGGACCTACGTGTCCCCGGGGAACAGAACTCCAGGCAGGTCGGGCCACGAACCCACAGCGGCCATCCACACGCTTCTGTGAATAAATAAAAATTTATCATTCCATACAAACGCACTCATTTTCCACAAAAGACAACAGTTTCTACACAAGCCGTGGTGTCCCGGTGGTGGCTGTGGCACGTGGGGAGCGGCCCCGCGGCGGCGTTCTCGCGGGTGGCGTCACAGCGGCTCCACGTCCTCGTCCCCGCACGCGTACTCGTACAGGTCCACGGCGCCCAGGGGCGAGGGCACCTCGAAGAAGGGTCTCTGGGCCAATGGGGACCTCAGCGCACTCAGCTTCTGCTCCACAGGGCTGAGCTCGGCCTCAAACCTGCAACGAGGGGATGGTGAAGACGTGGCTCGTGGCGCAGAGCGAGGCCCTGGGCCCTGTTCTCCGGGAAACGCAGGCTGCTCGGCACCCGGCCTCCAGCACGGGGAAGGCCCCTGAGCCGGCAACGCGCACGCACCCGGGGCAGGGGCCTGCGGTAAAAACCCACGCGGGACGGAGCCCAGGCATGAGGTACACACAGAGCAACCGGGCGGGCGGGTGCGCCTTTTCCCCAAAGTGACATGACGGTGACTCGGGGGGGCAGCCTCTGAGCTGCCAGGGGCCTGTGTTTACACAAGTGGGTGGCGGTGTCCACACGGGACTGAGGAACAAACGGGGACCACGGTTTAGACAAATCCGAAAACACAGAAGCGCCTCGTAGAGGCCACCGCTGCCATTCTGACCAGAACACACGGCAGCACGAGGACCGGACGCGCGCCTTCCGTGAAGGTGTCGGCCGTGACGTTGGGCGCTGCCCCAGGACCAGCGCGGCCACACAGACTCTCCCAGATCCCGTGGGGACGCCTCTGCTTTCCAAGACGCCCCCCACAGCCTGTCGCTGAGCTCCCACTGCCGGAGCAGGCGTAGACACGGGGAAGGCAGTCGACCCCAGTGTGGCGCTGGCCACTGGTCAGGTGGGGAGCGGAGGTGACAGACGGTGGTGGGGACAGGTGCACACTCATCCAGGCTATGTCTGGGGGCCACAGCTGCCCCTGGGTGTCCGGCAGGAGAAGGCGGAATGGGAAGTTGGGGGGGGCGGGGACCCAGAGGTTGGCTGCCAGGTCAGAGCCACGGTGCAGACAACTGTGCACAAGGAGGACGGACACACAGGACAGACGGCCCAGGGTGGGCCGCGGGGGGCCCTGTGCTGCTTGGCGGGAATCGGACGGGGCGGCTGATGGGGGAGCAGGGGTTAAAATGCACCTCCATGGAACCCGTGGGTCGGGAACCAGACGGTAAGCAGAAAGTATTCTGAGCTGCACCGAAATGAGAGGGCCGGGCTGTGGTGTCAGTGGCCCAAGTTGCTGCCCGAAGATACTCGAAGACAACAAAACAGCAGCACAAAGACAGGAGAGAAAAACCAGTGGTTCTTGTGGTTCCTCGAGACGAGGATTGACCCTCATCGTCCCTTCGCCTCACTGATCACACACAGGCAAGTCAGTCTCAGGAATGCGAGAGACGCTATCGCTGTGGATTCTGCAGACACTAAAGTCCCAAGCAGGAAATATTATCAACAGTAACTCACTGATGGGACTGGGTGAGTTTCTGAAACACACAAACCAGCAAAGCTCACTCAAGGCTGGGCGGGGGCTCACGCCCGTAACTCCAGCACGTTGGGGGACCGAGGCGGGGAGAACCCTTGCGCTCAGGTGTTCAAGACCAGCCTGGGCAACATGCCAAACCCCATCTCTACAAAAAAAAAAATACAAAAATTAGCCGGGGGTGGTGGTGCGCGCCTGTAATCCCAGCTACTCGGGGGGCTGAGGCAGGAGCATCGCTTGAACCCGGGAGGTGGAGGATGCAGTGAGCCGAGATCGCACCACTGCACTACAGCCGGGGCAACAAGAGTGAAACTCCATCTCAAAAAGAAAAAAAAACCAGGCCCACTTGGGGTCACTGGTGAATTCTACCAGACATTTAGGGAAGAAGTAACAGCTCCTCTATACAAACTCTTCCAGAAAGTCAGGGGACAGAATACTGCCCCCCATGCCATGAGCCAGCATTACCCTGATACCAAACCCAGACCAAGAAGAGTCGCTGGCCAGGCGCGGTGGCTCACGCCTGCAATCCCAGCACCCTGGGAGGCCGAGGTGGGAGGGTCACATGAGCCCAGGAGTTTGAGACCAGCCCAGGCAACACAGCAAGACTCTGCCTCTAAAAAAACAATTAGCTGGGCATGGGGGCATCGTCCTGTAGTCCCAGCTTCCCAGGAGGCCGAGGCTGGAGGATCGCTTGAGCCCAGGAGGTGGAGGCTGCAGTGAGCTGAGATCACACCACCGCCCTCTAGCGTGGGTGACAGAGCAAGACCCTGTCTCAAAAAAAATAAAAAAATACTACAGATAATCTGTGCAAAAAGAATCCAGTAATATGTGAGGATAACGTATGACTCAGTAAGCTGTATCCGGGGAACAGAAGGCTGGCTGATGACTCGGTGTAACTCGCTGTGTGGACAGACAGAGGAACCAGGGGGTGAAACCCTCTGAGAAACTCGGCCCCCATCGCGAGAAAAGCCTCCGCAGACCAGGAACAGGCCAGGACATCCTCGCCAATGAGCGTGATTACTGCTGCGTGAGGGGAGACGTCCCCAGGACTGGGAACGAGGGCAGCACGGAAACCAGCAAGGCTCACTCAAGGCTGGACGACATCCACATCACCCTGCGGGTTCCAGGCCGTGCAGCGGGCAAGAGAAAGGAAGTAACGTACCCAGAGGGGTGAAAAGCAGGACGAGAAACGGACCCACTGACAGACATGGGCTGTCCACGCAGAAAACCCCAAAGAACCGACAGCTTTTAGATCTAGTAAGTGTGGTTCATAAAGGTGCAAAACACAAGGTCAATCAATCCTATATGTAGCCGGGCACGTGGTGGCTCACGCTTGTAATCCCAGCACTTTGGGAGGCCGAGGCGGGCGGATCACGAGGTCAGGAGATCGAGACCACGGTGAAACCCCGTCTCTACTAAAAATACAAAAAAATTAGCCGGGCGTGGTGGCAGCGCCTGTAATCCCAGCTACGCGGGAGGCTGAGGCAGGAGAATGGCGTGAACCCGGGAGGCGGAGCTTGCAGTGAGCCGAGATCGCGCCACTGCACTCCAGCCTGGGTGACAGAGCAAAACTCTGTCTCAAAAAAAAAAAATCCTATATGCTACCAACGAACAACTGGAACTGGGAACCTTAAAAGTACCGTTGACAACAGCAAAACCTCGAAACACTCAAACAGAAGTCTCACAGCATTCGCATCAAGTCTACACAGAAAGCTACAAAAATCCTGCCGGGAGACACGGACGGCACCTGTGGACTAGGCCTCCCGCGGCTATGAAGACGGCAGCTGGGCCCACATGCATCCATTCACTCATCGAGATCTCACTCAAAAGTTCAGAATTTTTTTATTTTTTGAGACGGAGTTTCGCGCTTGTTGCCCAGGCTGCAGTGCAATGGTGCGATCTCGGCTCACTGCAACCTCCACCTCCTGAGTAGCTGGGATTACAGGCTCATGCCACCATCCCTGAATTTTTTGTTTGTTTGTTTTTTGAGACGGAGTCTCGCTCTGTCGCCCAGGCTGGAGTGCAGTGGCGCGATCTCGGCTCACTGCAAGCTCCGCCTCCCGGGTTCAAGCCATTCTCCTGCCTCAGCCTCTCCGAGTAGCTGGGACTACAGGCGCCCGCCACCGCGCCCGGCTAATTTTTTGTATTTTGCGCAGAGACGGGGTTTCACCGTGTTAGCCAGGATGGTCTCGATATCCTGACCTTGTGATCCGCCCACCTCGGCCGCCCAAAGTACTGGGATGACAGGCGTGAGCCACCGCGCCCGGCCAGAAGGAGCTTATTGTTATGTGTTTTCATACAAAGGCAAAGAAACCAGAATAGCCAACATAGTCTGCAACAGAAAAAGCGTGGAGAAGCTCAGCACAAGATGGGAAAAGTGATCACATCGCTGCAGCGTGCACCACGGGAGGCTGGTGAGGGCCAGTCTACGTGGTCACGGGGCCAGCGCTCACCACCACGTCACAGTGCAACACACGTTCCCACAGGTTGGCAGAGCAAGGACGGGCTGAGTCTAAGATTCACACAGGCAGCCAAATACCAGAATGGCCCCGGCGGTTCCACACGGCACCCACGTCGGAGGCTTCTCGCTGCAGTCACCTCTGCAGTGGGAACGGACAGACGCGTGCAGCAGTGGAACAGAGGAAGGCTCAGGAACGGAGCCCGCACACGGCACAATCGCGATGCCTTTTGCAAAGCTGGTGCTGGGACAGTTGGACACCCACATACAACAAGGTGAGCCTCAATCCGAGCTTCACACCCCACAGGAAAGGTTACTCAAGCGGACCCCAGACCAAAATGCAAGACGTCGCAGAGGAGAATCTTTGTGGCTTTGGATTCAGCAATGAATTCTTAGACACGACAGCAAAAACACAGCCATAAAAAAACCAGTGTCTCTTCCTCCAGATTCAGAACATCTCTGAGACGCCACGTGAAGAGGGTGAAAACATACGTCACAAACTGGGAAAAAGGCGAACACGTCGCACGTAAAGGGTTTGTATCCTGAAGACACGAAGAACCCTCACGCTCAGCGACAAAGCAACCAGCCCAGTGCCTCTCGGGGCCTCCGAGGCTGGAAGGCCAAAGTGGGTCCTGGAATGGCCACGGAGCCTGCAGCCTGCCCAGTAGGTGGCAGCCGTGGGCTGAGGACAGAGGTCGTCGGTGAAACGCGTCCACTCAGCCTCCCCGTGCTTGGCCTGATGTGCGAAGCCTCGTGCCCAGGATCACAAAACCCCACGCAGGGGGCTAACGGGCGGGGGGCTCCCGGGTCCCGCCACTGAGCTGCAGTGAACAGGTGGTGCCGCAGGGAGACGGCACTGAGCACCCTCCCCGTCACTGGCTGTCCTTACCGCACCGGCCCCATGTCGGCTCTCACCCTGCCCCCCGTGTCCGCGCGCCCCACCTGACTGGCCCCGCATCCCCCCGTCTGCACGCTCACCCGTCCTCCCAGGGCTCTCCCGTCGTCTCCTCGGCTACCAGGATGTCATACTCCTCAGCCGCGTACTTCTCCCAGTCGGAGAGCTCGGGGCCGCTGCCGTCACTGTCCTGGAGGAAGCACACACGTTACGTACACGGCGTGGCGCAGCCCAGCCCGCGTGCCCGCCGCACTCACCCTGAGCAGGGAGATCTGCTCTTTCTGCTCGTGGTCGAGGTACTTCTCGATGTTGAAGAAGGTGTCGAAGAAGACGTTGGCCAGCTTGCAGCGCTTCAGGTCCTGCAGCGTGATCTTCCCTGCGGGGAGGGGAGCGCGTCCAAGGCGTGTGAGCCCGGCCTCACCTTTGGGGCCTGCGTGTGGGGTGTGCGCGTCCGGTCACACGTGCTTAAGGACACGGCACGAAGCTCTGGGCTCTCGCGCCACGTGTTTGACGTGAAAGGCGGACACACGCGTGTCCTGGTTCTGGGTGGGGACTGAGGCGTGGGAGGCCACGTTGCGGAGGCAGCTGGGGCCACCCGTGCCCCAAGGACGCGTGGACTGGGACGTGGTGCAGGCGCAGGGAGGCGCGGCCAGCAGGGGCAGCTCTGGATCTGAAATTACACAGAACGGAGCTCCCCGTGCAGGCAGAGGCCGGAGGGTGTCCCGGGGACACTGAGCAGCGGGAGGAGCCCCACGGCCAGGGAGGGGCAGGACTGCAGGGCGCTGCCCGGGCTTCAGAGCCATTTCCAAAGTGAAAGCCCCAGAGCTGGATTCTGAGGTGCAGAAGGAAGGCAGGCGGCGTGGACGGTGAGGGCTCTCCTTTGCCTTAGAGGGCACCAGGGCGGGCGGGAAGAGCTGGGGCGATGGTGTGGGGGGAACAGGGGTGGGGGGGAGAAGGGGGGCGAGAGGGGAGGACCACCCTGTGCGGCATCAGCACAAACGTGGCAACTGGTCCCTCAGCCCGGATCCGACGTCCCCTGTGAGCCCCGGCCCTGGGTTCTCCAGGTCACCCTCGGGGTGTCGACGCCCCGAATAGGACGTTCTTGCACCATGAGACTGTGCACCTGTGGTGCCGGCCCTCGTCACAAACTCAGAGTAGGAGTGTCCCTCTCCCAGTGTCCCCTTGCAGCAGGGACAGTGCCTCACAGGGGGACGTCCCCTCACCGTGGGCCGTCCCCTCTCCCGTCCGTCCCCTCACCCTGGGCCGTCCCCTCTCCCGTCCGTCCCCTCGCCCTGGGCCGTCCGCTCTCCCGTCCGTCCCCTCTCCCGTCCGTCCCCTCTCCCGTCCGTCCCCTCTCCCGTCTGTCCCCTCACCCTTCGAAGGGGCGTCACCTTCGGTCCTCGGCTTGACCAGGTCCAGCATCTGGCAGAGGCAGTCCTGGAAGGGCAGGGCCTCGATGGCCATGCTGTCCAGCCTTCGGCACTGCTCCTCGTAGAAGTACTCGAGCTCGAACATGGACAGGGCGCCGTCCCCGTCCAGGTCCATGCAGCGGAACCAGTACTCGATGCTGCGGCACGGCGAGCTCTGTCAGCCCCTGCCCTGGGCCCTTCTAGCCCGTGACCTGCAGCCCCTGGAGCAGCCCCCCCAGGCATGCATGCATCCCCGTGCCCTGCAGTCCCCACCAGGCGTGCACGCATCCCTGTCCCCTGCAGCCCCCACCAGGCGTGCACGCATCCGCCTGGGGACACACGTCATGTGGGCGGCTCCCGGCTCCTCCACCGGGACGAACGTGCCGCAGCAGGAACCCACCTGGTCGGCGTTTTTTTGTCTTCCTCAGAGATCAAAAACCAGACAAAGTCAGCGTAGCTGATCTTCCCTTCCTTCTGCACTTTTCTGCCTCTAGATCCAAGGCCAGGATGGAGAGACGAAGAGGCATGTCAGGGACAGCTTCACAGGCCCCTGCCCGCGCGCCTCGGTGAGAGGGGTCCCCCAGGGCCCGGCCCTCCTCCTGCCCCTCCAGGGAGGAGGTGGAGGCCACGCGGCCGGAGAGCTTCCCCCAGATCCAGGCGGGGTCAGGAGTGCACTTCGTCACTGCTCACTCAGGCCCAGTGCTGACAAGAACCCCTCACCTGGGGCCTGGGCCACCCTCTTCTTCAGACCTCATGTGACAGAGTCTTGTGCCACCCCCGCCCACCCCACCAGGGTTTCACGTGACAGAGACACGTGCTCCCCCCTCAGGGCCTGGGGTGACGGCCACTCGCTGTCGGGACACGACACGTTCATGTCAGGCAACGATGAGGAGAGGGACCGGGTCCTTGTGGGGCAATGGCTGCCGCCAGGCACCTGAGCCGTACGTACCGTGTGACCGCTCCTGAGAAGATCCTGTCGATCATCTTGGTGGAAATGGCTGGAAAGGAATGGGGTTGATGGGCAGCCCGCACCGTGCCTGGGCCCCGACGTCACCACCCCCGAGCCGAGGCTGGATGCGGTGGGGACTGAAGTGCTGGGCGGAGGCCTGGGTCTGGGAGGGCCCCGGGGCTCCGACGCCCCTGCACAGGCCCCTCCTGGGTGCCCACCACCCTTTCCCGTCGAGCAGACCCCAGTCCAGCGTGAAATCCACAGAGCGCAAAGCTGAGCACGGTTCCAAGACCGGGCTGTAAAGAGCAGAACATTCAGGCCTCAAAGGTTCAGCTTCCAGAGGGAGAGAGAGACCTCGAGTGCAATCACGAAAACAAACACGTTTCAACCAAAACTTCACTAACAGGAGGCAAGAGCGAAGGCACCGTCGCCGTCAGCTCAGGTGGCCACGACAAGGTCCCGCAGCCTGGGCGGCCATCCCTGTGGTCACCGGTGTCCCTGGGACGCACAAGCCAAGGTGCCCCGGCTTCAGGCCGCAGTGCGTGAGAAACAGCCCAGCCCGGCCGCACACACCGTCCTGCCCTGGGACTGAGCGTGGGTTCCACAGGAGCACGGAAAGATGGGGCCGGGCCGGGGGTTCACAGGGACAGTGAGCGCCTGGTTCTGGACAGATTCCCAGCTGTGCAAGCGCTGGCTCGGGCCACACGGGCCGGCACTGTGGAGCTGTGCTCAGGGTGCCCAGGGCGTAGGTGGCGCCCTGAACTGAGTGCAGGACAAATCCAGGGAATGCTACGTCTGCTCAGGTGCGCGTCCGACGCGGGGGTCTACTGCGGCCACGCGACCCAGGACCAGCCCCGGGAGACGCAGATGGGTGGAGCGCACGTTCGGGGAACCAGGAATGTGAGCTGACCACACACAACAGATGGCACCGTAATTCGGAAATAGTCTTGGTCACATGGTTTTTTTGGGGGAAAAACACTTGAACCCTTTAGAAAACTCAAGCCCCTCAGGCCACAGGCGGTTTGAGTTCCTGGAAGTGTCCATGACTCTTAGAGGAGCCGGGAGGTGGTGGCTGCCGTGAGGACACCTGGGAGGCACCGGCTCGGCGCAGGTATTTGACCACGTCTAAGCCGGGGGCTCCACCTAGTCTGGGATGGAAACTGCTGCAGGCCTTGGGGGCTGGAACCTGGAACCCGGAGCTCCTGAGGGAAGGCGTCTGGTCTGCGGCCCTCGCTCGGGTGTTAACAATGAAGCCCCACAGCGTTGCTGGCCCTCGGGCCCGGGTGCGGCTGTCCCAGCCTCAGGACCCGCGGCCCACACTGACCCTGAAGACGCCCGCAGGCAGAGGCCTCAGGCACAGGCGCACGCGGGGACACAAGAGCGGGCAGTGGGGAAGGAGAGGCAGCTGCAGAGGCAGCTGCAGGCGCAGAGCGCAGAGCGGGCAGTGGGGAAGGAGAGGCAGCTGCAGACCCGGGAGGCCCTGAGAGAAGGGTGTGCTCGGTGTCCCGGCGCCGCGCCCGCCCCTCTGTCCCTGCGCACCGTGGTCATTGTGCCGCGCCAGGTCGTCTGCGTCGATGAGCAGGTCGTGGTCCGTGTCCAGCTCCCAGAACTTGCAGTAGATGACGTAGAAGTGCTCGTAGGAGAAGAATTCGGTCAGTTGGTTGATGTCCGCCTCCTCCTCCAGCAGCGCCACATTCTGCCAAAGGACCCGGGCGGCCTGAGCACGGGGCAGGGAAGGCTGGGCGGGGCGGGGCCGCTCCGTGGGTGGTGGGGACTGGGGCGCTGGGGCCGGGGGCGCCCCAAGTGGGGGCAACTCTGCGGTGGGGGAGCTCCAGCACGGGGCGGCTCCCTAGGCGGGCGTGGGGGTGGGTGGCAGCTCTGGGGGAATCAGGGCTCAGCTCCCCCTCAGGGTGGTGCCCAGTAAGGCCCCCCCCACATCAACCATGGACCCCCAAGCGCAGGCGGCGCAGTCCCAGTGCTCACAGGCCTGGGGTGGGCTGGGGGCGTGGTGGAGGTGGGGCTGGGAGCAGGGAAGAGGGAGGGAGAGGGAGGGAGAGGGGGAGGGAGAGGGGGAGGGAGAGGGGGAGGGAGGGGGACGGCAGAGCCGGGCCGGGCCGCTGCGCACCTGCAGGAAGGAGCTCCTCCGCAGCTCGGCGCAGGTGATCCTGCCGGACCAGGACCGGTTCACGGCGTAGAAGATCCGCTGGATGACCTGCGGGGGCGCCGTCAGTGCGGTGGGCGCGCAGACCCCCAGGAGCCTCGCCCCGCACGGAGACCGGAGACCGAAGACGGGAGCCGGGAGAGGGGCGCGGCCTTGGTCCCGGCCGCACGAAGCCCGCCAGGGGACGGGCGGGAGCAGCGGGAAGGGCCCCGCGGGAGGGGCCGCCCCAGGCCGCGGAAAGCGGGGAGGGTCTGGCCGAGAACGTCCCGGAGCTACGCGGGCCCAGGACAGGTGGGAAAGGGGCGCGGCCACCCCGGAAAACCAGAGTCCCCCCAACACCAGGCTCCCGGGCGGGTGGAGACCCTCCCACGGCGCGGCCGCCCCCTCCGGAAGCTCAGGACCCCCGGGCCCCGCCTGCCCCGCTCTGCAGAAGCCCCCGCGGCGGCCGCTGCAGAAACACCCCCGCCCTGCGCTGCAACCGACGGCCCCTCCGCTGGGGACCCACCGTGGTGATGTAGCGCGAGTGGAACTCGGACGCCTCCTTCAGGAACGACAGCCCCGGGTGCGTGTTCACCACGTCCTGCGGGTGGGAGGACACGAGGCGCACCGTGTAGACGCCGGCCCTCCCGTGAGGTGTGCAGTGTGGACGCCGGTCCCCCTCCCCCCATTGTGAGGGACGAGGTGTGCGGTGTAGACGCCGGCCCTCCCGTGAGGTGTGCGGTGTGGACGCTGTAGACACCGGCCCTCCCGTGAGGAATAAGGTGTGTGGTGTAGACGCCGGCCCTCCCGTGAGGGATGAGGCGTGCAGTGTGGACGCAGGCTCTCACCTGTAAGAAGGGGACAAAGTCCTCCTGCACCAGGTAGTTGCAGCCGGGGCTCATGAGCAGATGGACGAACTTGGCCGCGTCGTCGTGGCAGTTCTGGAGGATTCTGGAAGGACAGGATGACTGGGCGCCACCCTCACAGAGGGGTGGCTTTCGACCCCGCAGACGCAGGGTGGAACACGTGCATAGTATTCCACGTGGTACGTGGCAGGTGGCCACGCACGACGGCCAGGCCTGTGCCCATATACACGGGTTTCTCCTCCCACTGCGGCAGCCGCAGGGGGCACCCATCCTGGAGCCACGGGGACCCGGGGACGCCTCCGCCCTCCCAACACAGCACCCTGCCCAGCCCAGGACTCACTTTCTCCACATGGCGACGAACTTGTGGACGGACACGGAGCCCGTGCGCTCCCCGCCGGCGCCATAGAAGAGCGGCGCCTTCCAGTAGAGGGGGCAGCCGCAGGCCTGGGGCACAGAGGGCAGGAGTGGGCAGTCAGCGGGGCCTGGACGCCCGTGCTCCTGCTGTGCACCTCGCGCCTGACCGACGCTGCCCAGAGACCCCCTGCTGCAGAGACACACAGCACACTCAGCCAGGCCTGTCTGGGCGTCTGCAAACTCAACGTGGCTTTCGCTCCAGCCTTCGAACTCAGTCATGAGGGCTGAGCGTGGGAGTGCCGGGCACGCAGTCTCCCCTGAACAGACACCACGCATGGGCACTGTAACCAGAGGCGGCTGCATCCCCAGCGTCTGGAAATCAAGCGGCACATACTGAGAAGCAGTAAGTGCGGGAATAAATGGCCCGGGCAGCCAGGCCATGTGGTGAATCGGACAGCGACAGAAACCTCTCATGGAATGTATGGGACACACCTACAGCAGCGAGCTATGGCAAGTTCACGCCTTAAATACACGCGTGTGGAAGGAAAGTTTAAGATCGATCATCTACACTCTTCTCTACCTCAAAGGAACAAATACATGGCACAGATGGAACGAAAAGTAAATAGTAACAGAAAATCAACAAAATCAAAATTCGATGATTTGAAAGATTTCTTAAAAATTAATTCACCCTGGCTGGGCGCGGTGGCTCACGGCTGTCATCCCAGCACTTTAGGAGGCCGAGGGGGGGGTGGATCACCTGAGGTCAGGAGTTCGAGACCAGCCTGGCCAACATTGCGAAACCCCGTCTCTACTAAAAATACAAAATTAGCAGGGTGTGGTGGCGGGCACCTGTAATGCCAGCTACTCAGGGGGCTGAGGAAGGAGAATGAATCGTTTGAGCCTGGGAGGCAGAGGTTGCAGTGAGCCAAGATCACACCACTGCACTCCAGCCTGAGTGACAGAGCGAGACCGTCTCAAAAAAAAAGAAAGAAAACACAGATTAGCCATGTCAGCTGTAACCACAGATCCTGCAAACATCAGATAGTGGATGCTCATGAATCACTTTATGTCTATAAGTCAGATGACTGTTGAAACAGACTCCCTGAAGAACAAGTCAAAAAATAAACTACAACAGAAAATCTGAAAGGGTTGTTTCTACAAGAAATTGAATCCATAATTTAAAACTGTCTCACCAAGAAAATTCCAGCCCCCAAAGGCTGCTCCATGAGTCGACCAAACATTTAAGGAAGAAATCACACATGCATTGCCCTGGAGAATAAAAACGAGGGGCGTTTCCCAGTGCCTGTTCCGAGGCTGGCACAGGCTGTACACGGTCAAGGACACAGGAAGTCACAGGCCAGTTATCACTGGAGAGCAGAGGCAGAAATCCCACACAGAGCACACAGTAGCAAGTGCAACTCGGTAATAATGACCAGGAGTATCTAATAATACTAATAGACCAAGAAACCAGAATCAGGAGGGACGCTCTTATTCTAATAAAGGGTGCTATGGCCTGAATGCCTGGGTCCCCAAGATCCACCTGTTGAAATCCTCTCCCCCAAGGCAATGGTGTTGGGAGGTGGGGTCTCACGAATATGGTGAGTCCCCTTCTAAGGGACCCCAGAGAGCTCCCTCACCCCTTCCACCCTGTGAGGACACAGCGGGAAGGTGCCGTTGATGAACCAGGCACCACTTTGCCACACCGTGATCTTCCAGCCTGCAGACCTGTGAACAGTAAATGTCTGCTGGTGACGAGCTGCCCGGGCCATGGTGTTTCGTGACAGCAGCCTGAATGCTCTAAGACAAAGGGCCTCTACGAAATACCCCAGCTGCTCAGACAGCGATGACACATGAACACTTCCTCCCTGTGCTGGAAACAAGAGGGCAGTGTCACCACCAAGGCCGCCTGGACGGCCGAGCCAGGGCAGCAGCAAGAGAAAGGCTGAAAGATGCCGCGAGGGGGAGGAAGAAGCAGAACTGTCATAATTCACAAGCAACACACTGTGTAGACAATTCAAACGCTTACGAAATACGGGAATTAATAAGTATGTTCAGCAAAGTTGCTGGGTCCAAGGACGATATGCAAAAATAAATTATTTCAATATACTGGCAACAAACAACTAGAAAATAAAATCTGCAATAATGCCATCTATCAAGAGCATTAAAAATCAACCTACGAAACAATGGAACAAAAATCACACAGTGTCTACAAAGCAAACTGCAGGGCACGGCTGGGTGAAATCAAAGACCTAAACATGGTGAGGTGGACCTCACTGCTGAGTTCACAGGCTGCAGTTTCTTCCAGACGACTCTGTTGACCCCGAGTCCACGCGATCCCCACCCACAGAGTCCACGGGATCCCCACCCAGAGAGTCCACGGGATCCCCACCCAGAGTCCACGCGATCCCCACCCACAGAGTCCACGCGATCCCCACCCAGAGTCCACACGATCCCCACCCAGAGTCCACGCGATCCCCACCCACAGAGTCCAGCAATCCCCATCCAGAGTCCACGCGATCCCCGCCCAGAGTCCACGCGATCCCCACCCACAGAGTCCACGCGATCCCCACCCACATGCACCGAGGGCTTGACGTTTTGGGGTTTGTAGTATACACGGACAGGCTCATGTGAAAACTTACCAGGGAACACAAAAGAAGTCACAGGGGGACCAAGTTGGTGGATGTAAGTCCCACCGCCCGGTTTCAACCCTTCCTGTAAAGTCAGAGTAATGAAGAATCAGTCTCCGTCAGGCACCGGTGGCCGAAGGGAGCAAGAGAAGGAAGTGAGTTAGGACAGAGCCCCGTGGAATATCCACAGGCAAACCCACTTCACACAAACTGAATACAGGGCATCCTCCTGGAAGGAAACGAGGGACGCTGCATGGCTGTGCCGCGGCCAAGATTTCCTTCCTGGGACACACGTGCACTCCCTGAAGGAAGAGAGCGGCCCGCTGCACCGCCCCAGCGCAGGACTCAGGGTCAGCTACCGGCACGGTGAATACAATGCCAGGACAAGACACAGAGGGAGAAGTGTCTCTGCAAGGCGAGATTCTGACAAGGGACTCAGAGGCATAATTTTAAGCATCAGTGAGAAAGAGGCCCGAACACAGCCTGCACGTGCACTGCCCCCTCCAGAGAGGGGCGCACGACGGCCGCAGACAAGGTGAAGCGCCCAGTAGTGGCGCTGGCGAAGGCAGGGTTCACGGGGCACAGAGAGAACAAGAACATGACACGCGCGGCTGAGACAAAAAGGACGGAAGACGCCAGGTCCCGCAAGGCTGCCAGGCAGCTGGGTGTCCTCGGCGTTGCTGGGGGAACGGGGACGCCGTGCAGCTGCCGGGAAAGCGGCTCACAGGGCGGCTGAGCATAAAACCTCGTGGCCCAGCCAGGACATCCGTCCTCTCAGAAGCACCCCAGTGGGAAGAGGGCCCGTGCCCGTGACAGCCTGCACGGATGGGATGTCGGCTGCTTGATTCACGGTGCTCCAGGGGACTGAGGGAATAAACGGTGGCAGAGTCGGCCTGACAGGTGCAGGGCGGGAGTGACCACGGAGGGCGTGGGGGACTGCGGAGGGGGCTGTGTGCCACAGCGGGGAGTGCAGTGCAGCTGTGGGAAAGGACTCTCTCCGGTGCCCGTGGATGACTCGAAGGCAGCCGTGTGGAGCGGGAGGGGCCAGGCCCTGCAGGACGCACAGGCACGTGCCAGCTCCCGTGACGAGGATCCTGATGGCGCTCAGCCCTGGCCACCTGGAAGGGTGCCCTGGAATGAGCTGGGTGCAGCACTGGTGCACCCCTGGGCCCTCGGGCTGGTGCTAGTCCCACGCTTTTGACCTCATCAGACCGTTCTGGTTCACGGGCCGTGCAGATTTCAAGCACTCAACACCCAGGGATGGGGGGATGTGTGAGCCTTCACATCTGTGCTCCTCACTCTGTGCAAGACACACCGTAATGACCTGGTGGCAGGGATGGAGCATCAAATCTATCCAGTCCTACAGGCTAGAGTCAAATGTACCGGCTAGCGTCAAATGTACCCAGACCTACAGGCCGGAGTCAGATGTACCCGGTCCTACAGGCTACAGTCAAATATATCCAGACCTACAGGCTGGAGTCAAATGTATCCAGTCCTACAGGTTAGCTACAGGGTGATCCCTTTTTTGTTTTTGAGTCACGGTCTTGCTGTTGCCCAGGCTGGAGTGCAGTGTGTGATCACAGCTCAGTGCAGTCTCAACTTCACGGGCTCAAGCAATCCTCCCGCCTTATAGCCTCCCAAGTAGCTGGGACCACAGGTGTGCGCTATCATGCCTGGGTAATTTTTTAAATTTCTACAGTGAAGTCTCACTATGTTGCCCAGGCTGGTCTGGAGCCCTTGGCCTCAAGCGATCCTCCCGCCTTGGCCTCTCAAAGTGCTGGGACTACAGGCATGACACTGCAACCAAGACAGCTGCAGCCCCGGCGTCTGGGGGATGAGAACTGAGCGTGGGAGTGCTGGGCACACAGTCCCCCCACCACACCAAACCCGAAAATTACCTCCAAACGAATTAGCTCATCATTTAAAAAAATCCTGAAGTAAATGGAGATAATCAATTCTAAAATGCAAAAGATACAGAGGAAAGCAGTTTTACCTGAATGTTACAAAACCCTTATCGGAAAGGGAATGAAACATCAGATAACCTGATTTGACTTTTAAAAGTCTTTTCATGATCGACACACGGAAAGACCGACTCCTTGTGGGGCCAGGCAACGCAGCGGCACGCCCACCCGCACAGCCGGGACAGGGAGCGAGGCCGCCAGCCCCGACGGTCCCTTCCGCCCCTCCGCACCCCGCTACGGCGACGGCCCCCAGGCCTCCTCCCCGTGGCTCTGGTTCACCTTTTCCAGGACACGGCGATGGGACCCTGCCATCTGCAGAGTTTTAGGCCTGGCTTCCCTCGCTCAGCACACGCACATGGGACTCACACACCTTGCTCTGTGTGGACCGCCTGCCCGTGTACTGCTGATTCCTATTCCATGATGGCTCTGCTGACCTCAAAGTAGCTCCCTAAGCAGGAAACACCACCGGCCCCAAGGCCCACGTGATGGTGCTGCTGCGGGGGGACTTGCGAGGCGGACGAGTCCCGAGCATCTACACTCGCACAGGGCACGCCGACACCGACCAACGGGTGTGGGAGGAGAAAGGAGGACGCACAAGCACGGCTGGCAAGTTCAGCATGACGTCCTCGGCAGGTGACGGGACACGAGGACGATCTGCAGAAACGTGAAGATATGAAAACGCTGCCGGGCTACGTGAGCACATGACATCACGGAGCCGGAGGAGTCTTCAGGTCATGAACCAGTGGTGGCCTCTGGCTCGAAGCCCCCAGTTCATGGGGAACGGTGATCCTGAGTGTTGGAGAAGGGCTCTGCTGGGGGGTGACTGGGTGATGAGGGTGGACGGCCCCCTTGCTGCTCTCGTAATACTGAGTTCTTGTGAGATCCGATGGTTTAAAAGTGGGGGGCAGTGGCCGGGCGCGGTGGCTCATGCCTGTCATCCCAGCACTTTGAGACGCCCAGGCGGGCAGATCACCTGAGGTCAAGAGTTTGAGACCAGCATGGCCAACATGGTGAAACCCCGTCTCTCCTAAAAATACACAAATTAGCTGGGCATGGTGGTGCATGCCTGTAATCCCAGCTACTCAGGAGGCTGAGGCAGGAGAATTGCTTGAACCCGGCAGGTGGAGGTTGCAGTGAGCTGAGATGGCGCCAGTGCACTCCAGCCTGGGCGACATAGCAAGACTCTGTCTCAAAAAAAAAAAAAAGAAAAAAAAGATACAGACAGCCTGTGTCTATTGAAACAATTCACGCTGTCGTTAAAAACCTTCCCGCAGAGAAAACTCTGTCCCAAATGGCTTCACTGATGAGTTCTACCAAACATTCAAATAAAAATAACACCCATTCTAAACAAATGGCTCCAGAAAAGTGAATTCTAAGGGACATTTTCCAAAAAGTGAATTCTAAGGGACATTTTCCAGGCCACTCCCCGATGCCAGCATCCCCCCCGATGCTAAACCAGACCAAAGCTATCACAAGAAAAGGAGACCGCAGGCCTGTCCTTCACGAGCGCAGACGCAACCACTGCAAGGCCTGGCAGTGTGGGCCCAACACATAGGAGAAGTGTGACACCGTGTGGTGGACCAGGGACGGGGGGCTGGGGCTCACCCAAAGACTGGGGGCTCACCCAGGGACCGGGGGCTCACCCAAAGACCAGGGCTGCCTTCATACTCAGACGTCAGTCAGGTCAAGACCAGTCCTTCATGACCGCGGACACAACCCCTGCATGGCCGGGCAATGCACAGCTAATGCATAGGAGAAGCATGACACACCGCAGTGGACCAGGGACCGGGGCTGCCTTCACACTCAGACGTCAGTCAGGTCCATTCACCTTTTACAGGACCAAAGGAAAACCTCACTGCCCCCTCAGTACACGCAGAAATACACGTCCAGAATACTGGACACACTTCCAGGCACACTTAGAATTTTAAACAGTAAAACTGAGGCCTGGAGTGGTGGCTCATGCCTGTCATCATCCCAGCACTTTGAGAGGCTGAGGCCAGAGGACCCTTCCAGCCCAGGAGTTCCAGACCAGCCTGGGCTGTTTAACACAGCAGAACCCTGTCTCTACAAACAAAGAAAAAATCAGCCAGGTGTGATGGCGGGTGCCAGTAGTCACGGCTACTCGGGAGGGCTGAGGTGGGTGGATCACTGGAGCCCAGGTGGTCGAGGCTGCAGTGAGCTGAGATCATGCCACTGCACACCAGCCAGGGGGCAGAGTGAGAACCCATCTCAAAAAAAAAAAAAACAAGAGCTCCCAGCAAACAGGGAACCAGAAGGGAAGGCGCCTCCTGAGTGTGATGAAGGACGCCAGGCAGGGCCGCTGCGTCAGGGACGACTTGAGCCCGAGGCGGGAAGGGGCGTGCTCTCCACGGCTCTCCGGCACTGCGCTGAGAGCAGGACTGCGTTCATCACACGGAAGCCTCCATGTGGTCAAGATTCTTCCAAGTTAATCTAGAGTCAACAGGATGCCGACGCGATCCCAGCAGGCTGTCGTAGCAATGGAGGGGCCGGGTCTAAAATTCACATGGTGGGAACGAACAACGGTGCAGCCACTCGGGAAGACAGCGTGCAGGTTCCTCAGAAAGCCGGAAGTGGAACTGCACACGCCCACGGAACGCCACGCGATCTGGCCCTCCGCACACGCGCACGGAACGCCATGCTGTATATATAACAAATGTCTCCGAGTTCTGTGCTCCAAATGGTTACAATGGTGAATTCTGTTATGTGAATTTTACCATAATAAAAAAAGTGTCTGCTGTCTGATTCTGTTTACGTAAAATTCTAGAAAATTCCGGCTGATCTATATTGACAGAAAGGAGGCCTGAGGTAGCGTGGGATGAGGGCAGGGGCACATCGGAAAGCAGCAAAGTCCAGCGCACGTTCTGGCTCAAGTGCAAGGATGCAGGGACGCCTATCGTCTTGGTGGTGTGGATGGTTTCATGGGTGGGTACGGACGTCGAAGCTCATTGAACTGCACCTTCAACACGCGCCATGTATCCCACATCAGTTATATCTCAACAGAGCTGCCCCAAAATGAAAAAAAAGACAAACTGATGAGAAACAAACACGTAAGGTGGTCACAACACGTACATCAGGGAAATGAGCACAGCCAGGACGGGACGCCTGCACACACGCAGATGCACACGCGCAGAACGGCTAAAGGCAAAGCGTGAGGCCACGTGCCCGCAGTGGGTCCAACGCTGCTGCCTGGAAATGCGTCACTCAGGGCCACCCGGGAAGCAGGTTTTTTTGTTTTTTTGCCTAGAGACAGAGTCTTGCTTAGTTGCCCAGGCTGGAGTGCAGTGGTGCGATCTCGGCTCACTGCAACCTCCACCTCCCGGGTTCAAGTGATTCTCCTGCCTCAGCCTCCCGAGTAGCTGGGATTACAGGCGCCCGCCAACACACCTGGCTGATTTTTGTATTTTTAGTAGAGATGGGGGTTTCACCATGTTGGCCAGGCTGGCCTCGAACTCCTGACCTCAGGTGATTCACCCGCCTTGGCCTCCCAAAGTGCTGGGATTAGTGGAGCGAGCCACCGTGCCCGGGCCCTGGAAGCAGTTTTACATCTTCTTACAAAACTAAACATGTGGCCACCAGATGAGGCAGAGCTCACCTCTGCGGTACTGATCACCTCAGGAAAACACAAGCACCTCTGCGTAAATCAGTGCACAGACACACAGCAGCTTCACTCACAAGAGGCAAAACCCAAAACAACCAGACGTCTATCGACCCCGGAACAGGGGAGAGATGGAGCACACATGCAGCAGAAGCTACTCAGTGATAGAAAGAACAAACTGCCCATATGGCCAGGGCACAGCCAGCCCCACAGTATCCACGCCCTGACCAGCCACACAGCGAGCCCCACGGTAACCACACCCCGCCAGACACAGAGTGAACCCCACAGACACCACGCCCTGGCCAGCCACACGCGAGCTCCACAGTATCCACACCCCGCCAGACACACAGTGAGCCCCACGGTAACCACACCACAGGATTTAATCAATCCTCAACACACATATAGAGAAACATCTCGCTGTACCCTATATATACAAATATTACTTGTCCATTCAAAATAAACTTAAAAATAAAAAAAAGATGCTGCCAGGAAGAAGTCAGAAACCACAGACAAAATACTCCACGCGTCCTCATGTGAAATTCTAAGAGGCAAAACTACAGTGTCCAGAAGCACATCTGTGGCTGGCCTGGGCCGGGGAGAAAAGAGGGAGAGTGATGAGGTGCAAAAGGAGGCACAGGGGAAACCCGGGGCAGGCGACAAACGACCGGTCCTGCCTGTGGGGGTGGATACCCAGGTGTGTGCTTTGCCAAAACGGATCAAACTGTACACTTAAAATTGGTGAATCTTAGTGTGTGTAATTATATCAGAATACAGCTGACAAAACAAAATACTCAACAAACTAGAAAAAAATGACAGAAGGAAGTGTATGTAAAAAAGATCACTGGAGAAATTCATGAGAGAAAGAACTGAAATAATCTGTAACACTGACAGCTGCTTACTGAGATATACGTTAGTCCGTAGCATGACGGATCAAGAAAGGAACCAGAAACAGATGATTCTGTCAAGAAAAAGTGTCTATGTCCGGGCGCGGTGGCTCACGCTTGTCATCCCGGCACTTTGGGAGGCCAAGGCGGGCGGATCACGAGGTCAGGAGATTGAGACCACGGTGAAACCCCGTCTCTACTGAAAATACAAAAAAATTAGCCGGGCGTGGTGGCGGGCGCCTGTAGTCCCAGCTACTCAGAGAGGCTGAGGCAGGAGAATGGCGTGAACCCGGGAGGCGGAGCTTGCAGTGAGCCGGGATTGCGCCACTGCACTCCAGCCTGGGCGACAGAGCGAGACTCCGTCTCAAAAAAAAAAAAAAAAAAGAAAAAGTGTCTATATGATGCAGATACGATAAAGATTTTTTAAATCGTACAAGACAAAGAAAAGCTTTACAGCAATAAATTTCTAAGTTATGCAAAAAATTGTTTTAGAAAAAACGTAAATCATCAAAATAGTCTCAATAAATGAAAACCTTGAATTAGCCAACAACGTTTGAAGGAAATTAACAGAGAAAAAAGTGTTTTCCTGTGGGGGCAGCTGAGGGGTGGAGTTTGGTGGAGGTGAAGGAGCTGATAATCCTTCCTCAAAGGGCTTCAGAGAAAACAGAGGAGTGAAGATGATGAGAGGGAGGAAATAACGTATGACGCCAGCCGTGACTCACACCGCAGACGGGAACAACCGAAACAGGAGAAGGCACACAGGGACCTCACTGCACAGCCACGGCTAAGATCCACGGGGGAACCCCCTCATCAAGTAAAGTCCCCGCAGACGTGAGTTCTCAAGCAGCCGCCGGCCAAAGTCCACACGCCTGACAACACACTCACTCACGCCACGTGGAGAATTCGAGACGGCGCGGGCCTTACGCGGGGAAGCCTGATGATGCCAGCGACACCCCTACTCGTTCGTCCCCTGGGCCGGGGGCCTGGCTCACAGAAAACCGTCCCAAAGGCACACGATGGAGACGTGGAAGGACACCTGCACCTGGCGGTGAGCTGGGTGCCACCGAGACAGGCTCGGCAGCCTTTCGGGGGAGCTGAAGTTTGCCTGCGGCCCCCGCACATGCTGGACGCTCACAGGGTTCTGCTGCCACAGCGCAGGTGCATTAAGTCACGAAAGTGCACACCCTGCTGGCCTCTGCCCACGGTCACCGTGGGTGCCTGAGCACCATGCTCTCCGCCTGCAGGGCCGGGTCGGTGCGTGCACGGACAGTGGGGCCTGTGGAGGTGTCCCTTGGACTCCCAGTGGTGCAGACACTGCAAGCAAGACAACTTCAGTCTCAGAGCTCTCCCCTGCCCCGCTGGGTCACACCCAGGTCACCCTGCTTCTCTGGGGCATCAAAGACAATGAGAAAACTTGGTTTTTACCACCAAACGTGACATCCAGCCAACGGACCAAGTTCTTTCAAGTCTTAAAGCCTTACTACCTTAGACGGCCACCAAGGCCACCGCCGCTGTGCGTGGAAGCAAGGTCACGCCAAGAGCTGAGTCCTGGAAGGAAAACGACATGAAGCACGCATGTGAGAACCAGGTGCCATGGAAACACTGTGGGGGGTGGGGGTGGGGGCGCCGAGGGGGGGAAGCACAGTGGGGGGAGTGGGGGCACCGAGGCAGGGAAGCACAGTGGGGGGCGCCGAAGACGGAAGCACAGTGGGGGGGGGCACCATGGCGGGGAAGCACCGCGGTGGGGCAGGGTGGGCGCCATGGCAGAAAGCACCGAGGAGAATATGTGGGTCCCGTGCAGGAACCTCACTGCGCTGCGCGAGTGGCTTTGTAGGACCCGAAGGGGACGCAGCACGTGAGCTGCAAAAGAGGTGACTGACCCAGCCGGAGGCGTGCAGAGACCCTGTGGGTGGAGCCGGGCGCACTCGGCGAGGGTGAGTTCTCAACACAACGGAGGCTGTACTGAAAAGGATGAAGGTGTCCCAGCAGACGGAACGCCAGCAAAGAGACTTCCCAGTGAAGGAACTCTCAAAGATACCCCACAACTTCAAGAGCACCAAGGATAAAACGCGGAAGCTGAGCAAGGCGTGTAAAGTCGAGTGAGTCTGCCAGGGCACGGAGCAGGGGCTCACTCCACACAGGACAAGGAGGTGGCACTGCTGTAACTACTTTTGGCAAGTTTTTACTGAGAGATAAAACAATTCTTAATGTTTCTGGTGTTTTAAATTACAGCATACTAGGTAAACATTAGTTCTTTACATGTTTGCAACCAACTGTAAGCAAGTTTCTAATATTTCAACAAAAATGATTATAGAAGGATCCTAATTTTTCCTGGAAGATGGTTTTCCATGGTTGTGACTTGACGTATCTGGTCCTTTCATGGCCCCACACTGCCGTGCAAGACAGGGACACCTCTACAAATACGGACTGACTTAGCAAAAACAAATACCCAAGTGTAAAAGAGAACACTAATTTTTCTCTAAGAAATGCAAGAAGTATGTATGTTCATACTCATACACATATTTGTGCATAGTTGCTCATATTAAAAGCTAAAATAACAATAAGAGGGTAAACCAAAGCTATGGAAACTATTACCTCGGTGGAGAAACAGCACAGACAGGGACAGAACCTGGACTTATCTAAATGTCTGCTTTGTTAGTGTTCACTTTGTAACCATGGAGGTTTTTACGTATTTATAAAACAAAACTTTTAAAAATACTTTAAGAAGACAATCCCTAATAGAAAAAGGGGGGGGGGGGGACACTTCCCAATGTGTTCTTTCAGACCCGTATTGCCCTAAAACCAAGATCAGACAAAGGACTCACAAGAAAACTACCAAGCAGTGTCTTCTCTGTGAATCCAGTTGCAAAAATTATTGGAATACAGCAACATATAAAAAAGATAAGACACAGCGACCATGTGGAATTTATGCCAGGAATGCAAGGTTGGTTTAACGTCCAAAAACCACCTCATTCAATAGACTGCATTAATAGGTTAAAAAACAAAAACTGGCCAGGCGCAGTGGCTCACGCCTGTAATCCCAGCACTTTGGGAGGCCGAGGCGGGCGGATCACTTGAAGTCAGGGGTTCAAGACCAGCCTGGCCAATGTGGTGAAACCCCATCTCTACTAAAAATATAAAAATTAGCCGGGCATGGTGGTGCATGCCTGTAGTCCCAGCTACTTGGGAGGCTGCGGCAGGAGAATCACTTGAACCCGGAAGGTGGAGGTTGCAGTGAGCCAAGATCGCGCCACTGCACTCCAGCCTGGGTGACAGAGCAAGACTTTGTCTCAAGACAAACAAGCAAACCCAAAAAAAACAGAAACCTGCCCACTCCTGTGGACCCCCTTCACAGCTGCAGAGCTGGAGAGGGCTGGGGAGCAGGGGTCATGCCCCGAGGGGCTCACGTGTACCGGGCACCAAGGCTCTGGGGCTCTGACCTGGAGGGGTGGGAGCATCGGCTGCCCAGTGACTCCACCTGGAGGGTAGGAGGCTGGAGACACGGGCACAGGTCCCTGGAAACACAATCGCCCACCAGGGGTCCAGACACGCATCCCTGGTGTAGGCATTACCTTGGTAACGCACAGACACTAAACCGAGCGTGCTCAATCTCCGGGCGTCCATGCGGTCAGCCTGGAAAGCATGCAGCTGAGAAGGAAAGCAGGTGGCGAATGACGCACATGGCACCGCAACACTCAGGGTGAGTCTAGAAATGGGCCCATGGGGCCACTGCTGGGGGACAGGGGTCCATGGCTGCCCAGCCTGGGACGGCGGCTCCTTGGGCAGAAAGGGACACAGCCAGGAGGGTGCAGAACGGCCTCCGAGAGCCATAAGAGCTGGTGCCACTGGCCCTGGAGGGGAGAGGAGGGGAGAGGAGAGGAGGGTGGCACATGGCAGGCCTGTGCTCTTTACGGCCTCAGGATGAGAATGGAATTCCTACTCGCGTTTCAGATGCTTAAGAATTCACACGGCAGCAACCAGACAGCAAACCTCAGACCACAACTATAACCTCAGAGGAAACCTGGGCCACTCCCGCACATGTGTGAAACGCACCCACCTCGGCTGCTCGGCCTCATTCATGCTCGTGTGATGTGCACCCGCCTCGGCCGCTCCACCTCATTCATGCTCGTGTGACACGCACCAACCTCGGCCGCTCGGCCTCATTCATGCTCGTGTGACACGCATCCGCCTCAGCCGCTCGGCCTCACCCTCACATGCCCGCAGTACCACCTCGGCTGCTCCGCGTCACACGCGTGACACGCACCTTGGCCACCAGACCCATGTCATCCATGGTGGCCCTCTCGTGGGGGAACTGGGCGAAGGTGCTCTCGATCTTGCTGATGACGGCATCCACATTGATGGAGTCCTGCGGGCGTCCTCTGGGGAAGTAGAAGGTCGGAATGCTTTGGCTTGTGGCCGGGGGCAGAGGCTCTTCCTTCCGCGTCTGAACCTGAGGAGTCGACAGACAGCGCTCAGTTAGAACCTGGGAGCATCGAACGCCTTCTCCACCCAGACAACACAAGGGGCCTCTCTAGGGCTGACGGTGCTGAGGCCACCTGACCCCAGCCGGGAGAGGACACGCTGCAATCCCTGTGGGGGACCACACACGTACTCCACTGCAGGGCCACCTCCACCCAGGAAGCCACACGGTGCTGCCACGGACCCCACTGTGGGTGGCTGCTGTGTGCCACTGAGCCCCCACCACACCGAGCAGGGTCCTGGGGACAAGGGCAGGTACGTGCCCCAGATGCCTGAGAGCCCAGCCGGGACCCACTCCTGACTCCCAGCGGCCACACCACTGACCCCACCACACCTGGCAGGGCCCCGGGGAAAAGGGCAGCCGCGCACCCCAGACGCCTGAGAGCTCAGACGTGGAGAGGCACAGGCGCCGTCCACAGGCAGCCCTGTCCCTGGAGCCCGGGCGACTCACATTCTGAGAGGCAGGGGCAGGGCAGGCAGCCACACAGCCAGGCGAAGGGGTCGACCACCAGGTACTGCTGTGGACACGCCTCAGCCCCTCACCCAGTGCACAGCCCACGCCCACGGGCTCTTGGCCCCACTCAGCACTAGCACTCCCCTCACCCAGTATATCCACAGGCCCCAGAACACTCAAGAGTCTCCTGCTTGTATCTCTACACAACCTGCGAGGTGGACATTTGATCTCATCCCGTGATGCTAAAACACCTCCTGAAATGGTTAACGGCATCAGCAACAATATTGCGTCCTCCTCCATCAACTGCCCAAAGGACGGTGCTGTGTCCTCCTCCACCATCAACTGCTGAAGGGACAGGGCTGCGTCCTCCTCCATCAGCTGCATCCTCCTCCTCCTCCAACTACCCAGGGGACGATGCTGTATCCTCCTCCTCCATCAACTAACCAGGGGACGGGGCTGCATCCTTCTCCATCAACTACCCAGGGAACGAGGCTGCGTCCTCCCCCATCAACTACCCAGGGGACGGGGCTGTGTCCTCCCCCATCAACTACCCAGGGGACGAGGCCGCATCCTCCTCCTCCATCAACTACCCAGGGAACGAGGCTGCGTCCTCCCCCATCAACTACTCAAGGGACGGGGCTGTGTCCTCCTCAACCAACTGCCATGGAGGAGGGTCCGGGGAGGAAGTCCCCATACCAATGGACCACAGCTCAGGGCCTTTGCACCCACAATCCTGACTGCCTCGATCAATCCAGGACTGGGTCCGAGCTCCAGTGTCCTCACAGAGAAAACAGTCCACCCTGCTGTCCCTACAGGACCCTCACCCCAGAGCACAAGGGTCCCACAGACAGCGCCCCAACTGTCCCCACCCTGCTGTCCCTACAGGACCCTCACCCCAG
>NW_026652490.1:40077-47252 GCF_009828535.3 Hylobates moloch
AGGGGAAGGCTGGGACCACCTACCTGGGCACCGACACGGGGAAGGCCGGGACCACCCACCCTGGGCACCGACGCGGGGAAGCTGGGACCACCCACCCCGGGCACTAATAGACGAGCGACGGAACAACAAACAACACAACCACTCCATGCGGGCACGGGAGATTTACAAGTTTAATCTCACGGACAGAAATAGACTCAGCCTCAGCACAGCTGCAGAGCACACATTCTTTTCAACACACACAGCTCACTTGGGAACTGGCCACCTCTCCGGCCAAGCAGCAGGTCTCGGGATTCTGAAGGAATCACAGGGACTGCTGCCCTGCCCCGAATGTAGCCGGTGAGGCCAGGCATCAACAGTAAACACAGAAGGAGCAAAAACAGCTGCGTGTGTGTGGAAGAATTCTGAAGCCAGCCGCCTGTTCATTAAAAAGTTCAGACAAACCAGAGGGGCCTATGGCAGCCAGGTCATCCACTTTAAATCCTCCTCAGTACGTGGACTTTAAAAAGTACTTTGTAAAGCGCCCGTCACCCAAAGCACAGTGATAAAGGCGACACCCTGCCTCCCGACAAGCTATTTCTGTTGAGGGCACTGAGGAGGCAGCTCCCTGACTCATCACAGTTCCAGAAGTCACAGATATGTGTGTCGCCCTTCCAGAGTACACCCACAGTTTTGCAAAACATGCCCGTATACGACCAAAAACAAAGGCTGAGCCTAACACAGGCTGCCTGTTTTTGCGTAGAAGTGCGTGCGCTTGATGGGTGCAGGTGAGTACCCCGAGAACACAGGCCACGTGCACCGTGACACATCATCTCGCGACACCAGCCTCGGGCAGACCCCCACATGTGCAGGGGGTGCGCACAGCAGGCAGGGTGCGGTGACCAGCAGAAATAACCCTCGCCCCAACTGCAGCAGGAGCGGACACCACGATCAAAGCCACAGAGAAGGTGCCGGAGCAGCACGGGGCCGGCGGAAGGCACGCTCAGTACAGGCTGCAACGCACAGCCGTGTCCCCAGGAGCCCTCACTCTGCAGCGGGAGGCGGAAGCATGGGAGGCTGTGGTATGGGATCAGGGAGGGGGGGTTCGGCCAAGACCCACACTCATGGATTCCAGCTGAGCCCCTCGCCCACCCAAATGACAGCCACCCCTGGAAGGCAGGGCCTGCTGCAAGCTCTGAGCATTCTTCTCGGCCCAGCAATGGCCTCCCAGGGACCCTCAGCGAGGGCTGGTAGAGGGCTGCCAGCTACACCTGGAAACCGCACGCTGGACGGCTAAACACAGGAGTCAAAAAGGTCGGTGTTTACACAGAGGAGCCGAACACGGAGATGAGAGGCCCCGCGTGTGGGTTTAAAAATCCCCTCTCTAGCAAAGAGGGAGAACTGGTGTGGAGGGGTCAACACGGACACGCAGCAGGTCCAGGTGTCTGAGGTGGCCAGAGCTCACGTGGGCTAACATTCACTCAGACACACGACTGCAGCCGGGCAGTGGGGCCACGACAGATGCTGAGAGACGTCGGCTGGGCCCTGGACCCACGGCTGGCGCCTGCACCCACGACTGCAGCGAGGTGTGAGTCTCCACAGAGCTCGGAAGGCTGGGCTGGGGGATGTGGGGATCATTCTGTCCACCAGCCAAGGGGTGACGATGGACGCCGGGCAACATAGCAAGGGGAGGATCCGGCACCCTCCCTGCGTCCACAAGCCCCTGGCGCATGCTCCTGAGCTTGGTCTTCTGTGTGGACGTTCCCACCTGGGCTTCTGTTTCCTGTTAACCCCCCTTGCTGCAGCTCCCTGCCAGGTGGGGAACCCAAGCCCTACCTTCTCCCTGCCACTGCCCAGGGAGTGGCATCCTCGGCAGCGTCCTGGCCAAACCAAAGGCTGCAAGGGTTTTGGGGACCACTGGCCTTGGGAGCGGAACGGCACGTGCCCTGGAGGTGAGAGCAGGAGGTGCGTCAGGGACGCCCAGAGCCCAGGCTGTCACCACGCCGAAGTCAGCTCCAAGTACAGCGGGGCTGCTGCATAGGGGACGGCGCTTTCAGCCATGGATGGTGCTGTGCAGGGTCTGTGCGTCCGCCTGAAGGACCCCGTGGGGACGCTGGACAGTGTCTGTGTGACCAGGACAGGTGAAGAGGAGCATCTGTGTGCTGAGTCAGTGTGTGGGGAGCGGGAGAGTCACTCCCCAGGCGGGGAGGGCCAGGCTAGGGCAGCACAGCTGTCCTGGGCTGGGAACAAGGTCTGAGCTGTCCTGCTGTTGACCAGGGACAGAAGGCCTGAGAATCCCTGCGCAGGAGGTGCAGGCAGTGGCTCCAGCAGGAAGAGCTCGGCCAAGCAGCTGCACGGCCCCACTCCAGGTACATGCTGGGTCCTACAGTGAGAGCTCGTGCCGTGTAACATGCCATCGTCACACGGGAGCCTCCCCGGACCCACGGTGAGAGTACGTGTGACACACCATCATCGCACAGGAGCCTCTCCGGACCCACAGCGAGAGTACGTGTAACACGCTACTGTCACACAGGAGCCTCCCAGGACCCACGGCGTGAACACATGCTGTTCCGTTCCCAAGGCCAGCGCAGCTGAACACCCCCCCCCACCCCCACCCCCCGAGTTTGGTTTGTCAAGGATGCCGGTGGCTGGGAAGTGGGCAGTGGCAGGGAGGAGGAGGAGCTTGGGTTCACCACCTGGGCAGGCAGCACCCGCCAGGGGGTTAGTGGGAACAGAAGCCCAGGTGGGAGGTCGCACAGTCAGAAGACCAAGCTCAGGAGCACCCGCCAGGGGCTCGTGGGTGCAGCCAACGTCAGTCGCGGAAGGCTGTGCCCGTCAGAGGACCCCTGAAAACAGGACCGTGCTGCCTGGTCTGGAGCATCCGAGGGCAGAGGAGCGGCACCCCGACACGCCCAGTGGCTCCCACACAGGTGCTCCCCGACAACCCTGAGGGTGTGTCCAAGTGGGGTGGACCCAACAGACAGAGCCCATGCTCATGCATGGAGTGAAAGCAGCCAGAAAACGTCCCCTTCTCCCCCAACACCACCCCCACAAATGCCCCAAAATACCCCTGTAATTCCTCCACCACCCCTCAGACAACACACATTTCACACGTCTGTCCTCCCTAAAAACGTGGAAACCCATTTTCTGTAAAATGAAACAAACTTCTGTAAACGGAACTCGTGATTTCCCAAAAACTGACTTTTTAAAAATAAACAGTCCTGTTAAAACAATGCAGACTTTGGTGAATGGGCTCTGCCTCCCGGAGGTGCACACACAGGTGCATCGTCACCACAGCCTCCGACAGAAGAGCCAGGGCCCGGCTGAAGGGCTTCCTCATCCAGCCACGTGCGAGCTAATCACCTAATGGACTGCAACCAGCGAGCACGCACCTCCCAGCACCTCCCACCGTCTAGAGCAAATCCCGCACGAGGCTGATCTCACTCTTACGGTCTGCAGGTTAAGAGGATTTTAAAGAAACCAGCCTCGCCTTTACACACTTACAGGCAAAATGTCAAAACCTGGAAGACAGAGGTCAAAAACCCCGAAGGAGTGCAAAAGTTGTGATCTGAGAGAAAAAGTTTCAATTAAAATATCAACAGAAAGAAGTGGGTCTTCCTCCCCCTTCAAGCAGGATGCCTTGGTTCAGCTTGATGTTTAGGCCATTAGTTCCAGACTCCTGGAACTGAGTTTGAAAAGCACGTCTGATGTGCCACGTGGGTGTGAGACGCCCGCCAGCCACGCACACCCTGCCTGGATGAGATTCGCATCAGATTCGGCCGCAGCCAAGCCCTAAATTCTCAAATTATACCGGGATTGTCACAGGAACACGCTTACACGTTTAAATCAGGTGGTACTCGTAAAACTAACTCATACAATATACACGGGGTACAGACACAAATTTTACTTCCCTGAGCACTTATGAGAACAGAGATTAAATTTCAAAGCCAGCTGGGGCAGAAGCTCACGCCCCTACTCCCAGCACTTTGGGAGGCCCAGGTGGGCGATCACCGGAGGTCAGGAGTTCAAGACCAGCCTGGTCAACGTGGTGAAACCCCGTCTCTACTAAAAATGCAAAAATTAGCTGGGCGTGGTGGTGCACGCCTGTAATCCCAGCTACTCGGGAGGCTGAGGCAGGAGAATCACTTGAACCCAGGAGGTGGAGGTTGCAGTGAGCCAAGATAGCGCCGCTGCACTCCAGCCTGGGCAACGGAGAGACTCCGTCTCAAACAAATAAATATAAATGAAAATAAATAAATTTCAAAGCCAGTGAGTTACTGAATAAAACCACGCTGCATAAATAGTCCGGTATGTGAGTGATATCTCAACCGACTCTTAGGTTAGCCAATGGGAAGGAATGCTGGGTATTGCAATAACGCCGGGAAAGTTTCAGCCACCCAACGCCTTTACGAAGGGTGAAGGAGTTTCCCGATGTTTATTACCAGCAATGCAAGGTATTATTTAAATTAAAAATCTGTCTGCAGCGAACCCTCCCAGGCGCTGACGGCTCTCACCCCCCCGGTTGATCACAGCAAGGCGCGCACTCACAGCCAAAACTCCCGGGAAAGGAGCGGGTGCTCTTTTCAAAGCCCGGTTTTCCTAACAAGCTTGGCACCGCTTCCCACAGAGCAGCACTCGGTTTTCGGCGGCCTGCGGCCCGAGCGGGTCCCCTGCGCCCATAACTGGCCCTGAAAATCTGGCGTTTGGGCCCCGCCACGCGACAACGGGTGCACGGCCAGCAGCGGCGAGCGGAGGCCCGCGCGGGGCCGGGAGGGCAGGGCTCGCCGGGCCGGGAGGCCTCGCCCGGTGTCGGGCAGCCGCGGGGCGCGCGGGGCTGACCTGCTGGAAGGCCTTCAGCCGCTTCTTGAACCGAGAGGGCAGCACGAAGTCGCAGCCGCGGGCCAGCGAGGCCAGCTCCTGGCGCAGGTCGGGGTCCTGGCGCAGCGAGCGCTCGCGGAGCCGCATGCCGTCGGCGCGCAGGGCTCTCCGCGGGCCGGGCCGGGCGCCGCGCTCTCGGGGTAGGGCCGGGCCGGGGCCAGCGGGGCGCTGCAGGCGTGGCCCGGGCTCAGCGCGCTCCATGCGTCGCCCGCCAGGCGCTCTGGGGCCGGGGCCCGCGCCGCGCGCATTCCTCAGGCTGAGGAGGGCGCATGGCGCCGGGGGTGGGGGCGGCCGCCCCTCCCGACCCGCGACTGTGCAGACCCGGCTGCTCTCCTCTCCTCCTCCTCCGCTCCCCGCACTGCCCTCCGCTCCCTCCGGTCCTCTTCTCTCCTCTCCCCGTTCGCTCCGGGCTGGGCCGTCCTGCCGGGCAAGGGCGCTTTCTGCACCGCTGCGGCCGTCACGTGGCTCGCCCTGGAGCGCGTATCAACAGGTCCCCGAGAGGAGAGCCTGGGCGGAGCGCGCATCAACAGGTCCCCGAGAGGAGAGCCTGGGGACGGCCTCGGGGACCCAGGCGAAGGCGCTCCCCGCGAGAAGTGAGGTCCCCCCGCATGACAACACCAGAGCTGGCTGCAGGCTCGGTGCCGGCTCCGGCTCGCCCCTCCAGAGCCCAGGGCACGCCAGGTGCAGCTGCGCCTCCACAAACACACGCACCGCAGCCCCGGCATCCCGGCATCCGGGCATCCAAGCGCGCCGGCATCTCCGCCCCTCCCCAAACTTCAGGAGTTTCTAGAATACAGCTAAGCTGCAGTGGGCATCCAGGATCTCGTCTTCTCTGCCACTGCTCACTGTGATAACTGTGCTTGTTTGCAATCATATTTAGAACAAGAAAAGAGGGGCGGTGGAAAAGGGGGACGGGCAACTTTAAATGAGGATGAGCTGACATTCCGGGGGCCTGCACCTTCATCCCACCGGGAAAGAGACGGGTTACCTTCGGGCTGAGGGACAGAAACTGGTCACATCCCTGCCAGGCTGGACACTGTCAGCAGAAAGCCTCCCGGATCCCCGATCAGGAAGGTCCTGCGTGACCGCCTGTGTCTGTTACAGTCAATGAACCTCCTTGGACCGGTCACTATCACCCCGAGTCAACAGCGTGCACTGGGCTCTCCCGCTGCCGCACGCTCTGTTGAGTCTGGAAAAACGCAGGATGACACGGATCTACCACTGCGCGGTCACGCAGAGGAGTTTCCCTGCCCTGAAAAACGTCTGTGTGGCACCGACGCACCCCTCGCTCCCTCCTAACCCCAGTAACCCCCGATCTGTTTCCTGTCTCCATCGTTTTCCTTTTTCCGAGTGTCCTAGACTTGGAACCAGCAGTCTGCAGCCATCTCAGACTCACCCTTTCTTCTCCTGCAACCTTCCACACTACCCCCAGTGCCCCTTCCAACTCTTCTTAGGGGTTCGCCCCCTCCACTTCCTTCTCTTCTCCAGCCATCCCCGGATCCCTCCATCGTTCTCACCTCCTCACTGTCCTTGAGGATTCAGAAGTCGGCCTCTGACCCCCTCTAAGTCTCCAAACGGAAGCTTAAAGACAGCACCAGAGGGAATGTGCTCAAACCACCAGGAGATGATTTAAACAAGTGCATCCAGTCACCCACGATGCGGGGCGCAAACTCACAGGACAGAGGTGCCGTCCAGTCACCCACGATGCGGGGCGCAAACTCACAGGGCAGAGGTGCCGTCCAGTCACCCACATGTAATCCCAGCACTTTGGGAGGCCAAGGTGGGCAGATCATGAGGTCAGGAGTTTGAGACCAGCCTGGCCAACATGGTGAAACCCTGTCTCTACTAAAAATACAAAATTAGCTGGGCGTGGTGGCAGGCGCCTGTAATCCCAGCTACTTCAGAGGCTGAGGCAGGAGAATCGCTTCAACTCGGGAGGCAGAGGTTGCAGTGAGCCGAGATCGCACCATTGCACTCCACCCTGGGGGACAAGAGTGAGACTTCGTCTCAAAAAGAAAGAAAAAAAAAAGGAAAAAAAAAAAAAGACTTTTGGAACACAGCCTCAAAATCCTGAAGTGCACACATACACAGAGATTTAAAGACTCTGACCTGGAGCCCTCAAACCACCTCTGGATGCAGCCCCACTGCCTCCCTGGAGCCCCTACGTCCTGTCCCGATGCAGAACCCGCACCGCCCGCCCCCAGTGCAGCCACAGGGCTGTCTACACGGGATGGGGGAGGGACAGGGCCGTCCACACTCGACGGGGCCCCCATGGGGCTGTCTATACACTACTGTGTACAGGGACGGGCCGTCCACACTCG
>NW_026652491.1:0-47203 GCF_009828535.3 Hylobates moloch
TATTTTCTAATTTTATGTCTAGTTGATCTGTCTCTTGTTGAAAGTGGGTTATTGAAGTCCCCTACTATTATCGTCTTGCTATTTCTCCTTTTGTGCTCATTAACATTTGCTTTATATATTTACATGCTTCAATGTTGGGTGCATTGTCTCTTGTGACAGTTTTTGACTTGAAGTCTACTTTATCTGACATAAGTATAGCCAATCTTCCTCTCTTTTGATTACCATTTGCATAGATGTAACATCTTTTTCCATTGTGTACTAAATAACATGGATATATAAAGTGAAATTGCAAACCAAAAATACACAGATATCAGCATTTATACTTGCTGATAGCTGATATAGTTACCTTTACTAGACATCATTATTTCTACATAAGTGTTTGAGTAGCTATCTTGTATTCTTTCATTTCAATCTGAGCCCTTTAGCATTTCTTTTAGGGTAGGGTTACTGGTAACAAACTCTTTCAGCTTTTGTTTATCTGGGATGTCTTAATTTCTCCCTCGATTTTTGAAGGACAGGTATACAATTCTTAGT
The DNA here is from genome assembly GCF_009828535.3 of Hylobates moloch. Classification (NCBI taxonomy): domain Eukaryota; kingdom Metazoa; phylum Chordata; class Mammalia; order Primates; family Hylobatidae; genus Hylobates; species Hylobates moloch. The sequence goes on from NW_026652491.1 coordinate 535, forward strand.
CAGTAGTTCTTTCTTTTTCTTGCAGCATCTTAAATGTTATCCCTTGACTTCTGGCTTCCATGGTTTCTGATGAGAAATTGGCTGCTAATCTTACTGAAGATCCTTCATAGGTGATGTGTCACTTCTCCCTCATTGCTTTCAAGATTCTTTGTCTTTGTTTTGTTTTGTTTTTTAATAGCTCAAATATGATGTCTTGATGTGAATCTCATTGGGTTTGACCTATTGTAATTACTTGTACTTCTTGGATATGCAGATTTATGCCTTTCATCAAATTTGGGAAGTTTTCTGCCATTATTTCTTCAAATATTCTTTTTGTCTCTTTCTCTTCTCTCCTTCTGATACTCCCACAATGTACATGTTGGTCTGCTTGTTTGTGTTATACATGCCCCTTAGGCTCTGTTCATTTTTCTTTATTATTTTTTTTCTGTTCCTCAGGTTGGATATTTTCAACTGTCCTACCTTCAAGTTCACTGATTCTTTCTTCTGCCTGCTCAAGTTTGCTGTTGAACCCACTTAATAAATTTTTCACTTAACTTACAGTACTTTTCAGCTTCAGAATTTCTTTTGACTCCTTTTTATAATTTTTATCTCTCTACTGACATTCTCATTTTGATCATACATTGTTTTCTTAATTTCCTTTAGCTCTTTGCCTGTGGTTTCCCTTAGTTATTTCAGCATATTTAAGATAGTTGTTTTAAAGTCTTTACCTAATAAGTCTAATATCTGTGCTGCCTCAGGGACAAATTCTGTCCATTTATTTTGTTCTGTTGAATATTATAATGCTCTAACTCTGAAAATTAGATTCTTTTCCTATTTTAGGGTTTGAATTTTTTGTTTTACTCTTTGTTGAAGGCTGTAATAGTCCATTTGTTTAGTGACTTTCCAAAGCTTTTTTTGGAAAGACTGTACTAGTTTTCATGTGAGATCGCATATGTCTCTGTTCCTTCAGCTTTTGTTCAGCTAATGTTTTGATAGAGATTTACTTGACCTCTAGGAGTGAAAAAACAAACAAACAAAACCTTCTCCAGTCCTTACAGATTATTTCTGTGCTGGAGTACTTATTCAACACTTAGCCAGGCTTACACTGAGTCTGGAGATAATCCAAAGCTGAAGGCTTTGGGTCTTCTCTGGTCTTTACTGAGCATGTTCTATGCCCTGGGATGCACATAGCTTTTGCCCTGGGCATTTACATAGCATTCTACATTTCCCAGCATACACAGATGCTTTAGACTGCCCTAATTCCTCCAAGGAAATTCCCTTAGCTTTTCTTCCAGGCTTTAGATGGTTATTTTATGTATCAACTGTAATTTTTTTGCCCTAGGCAACTGCATTTGTTAGCCTAATAATGTTTTCAAGCAATGTGCACAGCTTTTCTGCCCAGAGTGAGTTCTGTGTTAGGTGGAACAGAGATGAGTGCCTGCATCAATCCTTCAGGTAGTTCCCAGACAGGTTGGAACAGACATATGTAACAATTTGTAAATAAGGCCTGCTATGATCCTTTTGTAACCAGAGACCAGGGGCTCCCGCTGGGAATGCAGGCTGTCTTCAGGATTGTCACTAACCTGAGCAGGGGTTGGATCAAGTGCAAGTAGAAATGCCACAAAACTTTCCTGTGATCCTAAAGTTGTCTTTTTCTTGATTCAATGTTCACTTGGTTGCAGTAAACTTTTCTGTTGTTCAGATTTTCAGATTTCTGACAGTTTCTGCTTGTATTTTGATATTTCTGTGGAGATGTGGGAACTTGGAGCTGCCTACTTCACCATTTTGCTGGATATCACCTATTATTTGTCATTAACTGTTTTAAAGCATTGCTTTTTAGTGACTACATGTTGTTCCATTGTATAGATGTACCATAACTTATTGTGAATGATGCCGTAATGAACATTTTTTCACATCTCTGATTAACTTTTTTAGCTTAGGATAAATTTCCAAAAGTAGAATAACTAAGTCAAAGGTTATGAACATTTTTCAGTCTCTTCACATTTATTGCCAAATTGCCCTGCAGAAGGTTTGCATCAATTTATTTTCCCACAAGCAGTATATGAGAGAGTATATTTCATCCCTCCCTTCCCTGTAATTTAATAGTTTTTCCCTATTTATTAGGCCAAAAATGACATCTTGTGGCTCTATCTGCTCTTTTAAGAATTCTTTACATGACTTGAATTTGAGTTCATTAATTGTTTTATTCCCTCAGTTTGTGATGTACTCCAGTTGTCCATTTCCTCAAATATATGGGCCAATGAACTTACACCATTCTTCTGATCAAGAATACATTTTCCCGCTCTCATAAATATCAAATTTGAATTTATTTTATAGTGAATCTGAATGGTGCCTACCCTAAGCTGGTGCCTTTCAGACCTGCAGGACGGCTGATCTCTCCACCTCTGCTACTCTCTGTGATTTTCAACATTCTTCTCAGCCTGGCCATGCATATTGCAGGCTTCATCCTGGTTCAGAGGCAGCCTTGGTATTCCGTGGAGATACACAGGTATGAGTACAGTCTCAACTTCTGCTTCTCACATTCTAATTTCTATCAAACATCCTCTGGCCAATATGATGGGAGGCAAACGGGTCTTCATTCTGCCAAAAGTTTTGGCTTTTTAAAGTCCCTTGGGCAAATTTTCAGTGATTATTTCTTCTCTGTAGTACAATTTAATGCTAATGAATGTGTCTTTCATTCATTAGCACTTATCTTTGTCTGTCTTATATGATAATGATCTATGACCATCTTTGATATCTAGGGTGGCCATGGATTATAGTTTGCCTGAGCAGCCCCAGTTTAAGTAGCCCAGTTTAAATTAAGTGATGTCCCAGTGAAATTATTAACATCTTTCCTTTTCACCTTCAAAACTATCCTTGTTATTTAAGTTATATATTCAGCTCACTTACAAATTATCAGAGATTTGTTGTTGTTGTTTATCGGGGGAACCTGCCCCCAATATTTCAACATAGGTTCTTTCTAATTTCCCTAAGTGTCTGCCGGCTGAGAAATAAAGAGAAAGAGTACAAAGAGAGGAATTTTGCAGCTGGGCCTCCGGGGTGACATCACATATCGGTAGGACCGTGATGCCCACCTGAGCTGCAAAACCAGCAGGTTTTTATTAAGGACTCCAAAAGGGGAGGGGGTGTGTGAACAGGGAGTAGGTCACAAAGATCACATGCTTCTGAGGCCAATAAAGATCACAAGGCAAAGGGTAAAGCAAAGATCATAAGGCAAAGGGTGAAATCAAAAGCTCCTGATAAGAGTCTATGTTCAGCTGTGCATGTATTGTCTTGATAAACATCTTAAGCAACAGAAAACAGGGTTCAAGAGCAGAGAACCTGTCTGACCCCAAATTCACCAGGGTGGGGTTTTTTCCCCACCCTAATAAGCCTGAGGGTACTGCAGGAGATCGGGGTGTATTTCAGTCCTTATCTCAACCGCATAAGACAGACACTCCCAGAGCAGCCATTTGTAGACCTCCCCCCAGGAATGCATTCCTTCTCCCCAGGGTATTAATTATTAATATTCCTTGCTAGGAAAAGAATTCAACGATATCTTCCCTACTTGCGTGTCCATTTATAGGCTCTCTGCAAGAAGAAAAACATGGCTCTATTCTGCCCGACCCTGTAGGCAGTCAGACCTTATGGTTGTCTTCCCTTGTTCCCTAAAATTGCTGTTATTCTGTTCTTTTTCAAGGTGCACTGATTTCATATTGTTCAAACACACATGTTTTACAATCAATTTGTACAATAGTGGTCCTGAGGTGATGTACATTCTCAGCTTACGAAGATAACAGGATTAAGAGATTAAAGTAAAACAGGCATAAGAAATTATAAGAGTATTATTTGGGAACTGATAAATGTCCATGAAATCTTCACAATTTATGTTTAGAGACTGCAGTAAAGACAGGCATAAGAAATTATAAAAGTATTAATTTTGGGAACTGATATATGTCCATATTAAAATGAAATCTTCACAATTTATGTTCCTCTGCCACAGCTCCAGCCAGTCCCACCATTCGAGGTCCCTGATTTCCTGCAACAGTTGTTGTTGCTGCTGTTATAGAGATGGAGTCTCTCTCTGTTGCCCAAGGTGGAGTGCAGTGGTGTGTTCTAGGCTCACTGCAACCTCTGCCTCTGGGTTCAAGCAATTATCCTGCCTCAGCCTCCCCACTAGCTGAGATTATAGGCACATGTTGCCATGTGTGGCTAATTTTTTTGTATTTTTAGTAGAGATGGTGTTTCACCATGTTGTCCAGGCTGGTCTCAAACTTCTGGCCTCAAGTGAACCACCCACCTCGGCCTCCTAGGGATTACAGGTGTGAGCCACCACACTCGGCCAAATTATCAGAGATATTATGCCACTTGAGGGAGGAATCGTGATTTACCAATCTCTTTCCCATATAGCCTTAATGAATGTGCATAATTTGTTGAATACGTAGTTGGCTGAATCTCTCTCTCTCTCTCTGTCTCTCTCTGTCTCTCTCAATGTATCCAAAATATGGGTCTATCTGTGTTTGTTGTTTTTTTCCCTATTTTTCAGTGTGTGTGTGTGTGTGTGTGTGTGTGTGTGTGTGTTTTCCAAAGCACAGGCAATTATAGAAGCATTGAGTGCCTGCTCTGGACACTGTTTGGTATGGAATCTTCTGGATACAAATGCTCCATAAAGCCTTGTCATCTTACTTCATTAGCTTCTTTGGTTTTCCCTCTTAGTGCCTGCACAGTACAAAATGAAAGCATCTCAGAGTTAACCATGTCTCCAACTGCTCCAGAAAAAATGGAAAGTAGTAGTGCCTTCACAAGTTTTGAGAACACTACAATCTGGTTCTTGGGAACAATCAACTGTATCATTGTGGCTGTTGTGTTCTCTAAAGGAAAACCATTTAGACAGCCAACTTATACAAACTGTGAGTAGAACTGTACTGGATCCGAGGTGAGAAGTCATCAGAGAGTAGAACAGACATGTCCAGGTCACTTAGGGAACAGCTGTAGAGTTGATTCTTATCTAGCATCTCTTGACTTCCACTCTAGGGCTCTGCAAATCACATCTTGCAGCCTCATTTTCATGGTTCTTTGCTCTTTCCTTCAAAGCTACATTAACTACTAGGGCTTCTTTCTCCCTTTCCTTCACCAGAAGTTTGCCTCTGGGTGTCTTTCTTGGGATCACTCCAAATTGAAAAGACCAATTTATTTCTCTACTTGTCAGTACTTGTCAGAATTCACCCTGGAAACAATGGAGAGAAGCGTAACAGAACTCAAGTGGATCCTGTCTCTTGCCATGAAGGCAATAGTCAGGGTGGCATTGTTGGTGGCAGGCTGCTAGTGGGTCCAGCCTGGAGGAACCTGACTAGAGAGGGTTATGGAGGCTCTCGGCCATAGTACTTCCCTCCTACTTCCTTACATTCTGGAGTGGGAAGGTATGTTTGGATGAGAAATGAGTGACCTGTTTAATCTTTGAGACATTTATTTGTATATCATCACTACTCTTCTTATTGAAAAAATTCAAAGCCCAAATTGAGTTCCTTTGTGAATATTTTCGTAAAAATTTATTTGTTCAGAGAAAATTATTTAGCTTTTCTTCTTCCTGGGATGAGGAAGCAGCTAAATACCTCTATATGATACCAATTTAAAAATTGGTTCATTGACAGGCTTCCTTTTTACCAGAAAATGATTTGAGGCAGATAATTTGCATTAAAGTGACTCAGATACTTGGATGTCTTCAAGGCATTTATTGAACACGTATTTTGTCAATGTTACCCTATGTAGATCTACTACCATTATTAATTGAAACTTAAAATGTGCATGTGAAAATTTTCACTTGCTTCAAGGACGTGCATAGAAATTATAGAAGTAAGACCCATTGCTTAGAAATGAATACTTTCCATCTAGTATTTGGATGTAGAAATCAAGTAAATTAAATCAGTGTTAATCTAGAATACATCTGTCAATATATGTGACATTTTTCACTCTGATTTATCAAAATAATACCTTGTGTTCTTGTTTCCTCAGATATATTTGTCCTTGTGCTGATAACACAGCTTGGTGTGTGTCTATTCATTCTATTTGCTGATATACCAGAATTATATAGACGTTTGGATGTAAGTCTAATCTTTGGGATATGATGATGCTTTACAGTTATGTAACAGTTTAACTTTAAAAAGCAGATCACAATTTCAATTGACATGATTTTTGGCACAAATTATTCTTTTGGGATGGCAGAGCTAAAAAAAAAAGTTAAATTTATCTATGTTTTTATTTAAACTGGTCAAGAAATAAAATTCTACCCAGTTTTGATTTCATGAGACTAAAGATAGCCTTTAAGTATTGAATACTTTAATTTTATTTTCCTCTTATTATTTAAGAGACAGGATCTCACTTTTTTGCCCAGTCTGGAGTGCCATGGTGCAATCGTAGCTCACTATAGCCTCAAACTTCTGAGCTCAAGCAATTCTCCCACTTCAGCCTCCCGAGTAGCTAGGACTGTAGAAGTGTGCCATGATGCCCAGCTAATTTTTTTAAAACAATTTTTGTAGAGATGAGGGCTTGCTATGTTGCCCAGGCTGGTCTCAAACTCCTGGCCTCAAGCTAGCCTCCTGCCTTGGCCTCCCAACGCGCTAGGCTTACAGGCTTGAGCCACCGCATCTGACCAAACATTTTTATTTTAAAAGATCTGCTATAAGATGAGATAATGTTCTTCTATATTTTCTCTTTCAAATATGAGAGAATTTTTTCCTAATTGCTTCTTTTTTTTGAAGTTGTTTAAAACTGTTTTGCCTGTAGCTTTTTTTTTGGTTATCATATATTTATGTATTTTTTTACGGCTTTAAAAATGTTTTCTGTGTTCATACTTAGTGTCTGTAAAACTTACTTTCCAAGAGCCATACTTTTCCTCATAAACTCTCTTATATTTTATAATATTGATACAGCTATAAAAACCCACAAGATACCAAAATTTTACATATCCAAGCCAGGGAAAAACATATTTTGATCCCCTTAACCTATCCTACTTTTATTACAATTTAATCATGGCTAAATGATCTTCAGATCAAGAAATGCAATATTGAAGAGATGACTAAAGAAACAGCTCTTTTAATTGAGTGCTTTGTATATCTGGTTGCCTCTCCATCTCAAAGATGAGTTTCATGAGGTCCAACAGTGTATCTTATTCATCCTTGTATTACCAGTGCCTTCCATAAAGAATGGCAAAAAATGACAAAGGAACAACTGACCGATCATTGCGTATCAGACTCCTAAATATAAACAAGCACTTAGAGCATACAGTGCGTTCCCAACCAGCAACACCTGCGCAAACCCACAGTGACATTTGGCATACTAACTAACATCTTTAGTTTGACATACTAATATATTTAGCATGAGTCTTTTTATTTTTGTAATTACATTACTGTGGTTAGCAGTGTAATTACCACTGTTGTTAAGTGCCTTCGTGAATTAAATTAAGTATTCATGGAAATAAGTAGGCTTTGCCCACTGGTCTTCTAAGTCAGTTAAAACTACTTAATCCTACAGAAGTTAAGGATGAGATGTGATGAGTCGAATGTCACTTTTTAATAGAAGAAGATTCTTACGGAAAGACTGGGTCCTCTGGTATAACGAAATAGAGAACATATCTAATTTGGAGAGAACCTGGGTAGGGTCATTGCCAGCATGACTGCAAAGGATTCTGCAAAGAATTATTGTTCACTTTTAAAACAATTATTTTTCCTATTATTACATAAAAATATATGTTCTTTTTAGAAAATGTAGAATGTGCAGGCAAGGAAAATTATAACACTATTCACTATAGTCTTCCTTCTTTTACAATTCATATATTATAAACATGTTGATTAATTTTTAGTTTTTTTTAAAAGGATGGAATCATGTTGTTTTGCAACCTAGAAACTGTTTACTTAAAAACTTATAAATTATTTAAATAGGGAACATATTCATTTGGTTCACAATTCAAATGTTTAAAAAGCCATATAGTGACAATCCCCATCCCATCTTAGATTCCCAGTTATCAGTTCCCCTCCCTGGAGGTAACCAATGACACCAGTTTATTTTACACACTTTGGGACATATTTTGTACATTCTTCTTCCACGTTTTTACATAAATAGTAGAAAACTATTATATTTGTTCAGGTCTTCTGAGATGTAGATGTCAAGTTGAGTTTAGTTATGCAAGAGATTTATTGGAAGAAATTCCTGGGGTGGGGGTAAGGGAATAGAAAGCCAGAGGAAGTGGGGAGAGGCATCACACTGTGATGTGGGTTTATCCTCAAAAAAGAAGGGAGGGAAGAAGGAGGGCTGGATGTGTAGCATCTCAGACTGCAGTACACTTCTAAGAAAGTCAGGCCAAAGTTGCCCATCAGGAGTTTCTACGTCTCGTAAGAATGAGTCTGATTAGAATATGTGCTGTCCTCATTTCTTGGCTATGTGCAGCTTATGACTTTAGATATGCTTTACAGTGGATGTGGTGGTGGATTCTGAGCATTACAGTTGGGGTATCCACCATTTATCCTCCCAGCAGCAGAAGATCTGAGTGGAAAATTTTCATGGCTGCTGCAACACATACATTGTCCTGCACCTTGCTTCTGTCATATAACAGTATTAATTGTTCCATATCAGTACATACATTTTCCTCATTCTTTTTAATGCTAATATAATATTTTATTTTATGTAAATGCATATTATGTATATGTCATTTGTATACCATGCGTCATATGTAGTCCCACATTGATAGACATTTAAGATGTTTCCAAGTTTTTATTATTGCAAACAAAGCTGCAATAAAAATATTATTGTGCATATATCATTTTAGCCATATACAAGTATATTTCTCAGATAAATTCCTAGAAGTGGATTTGAATTTTTAACTTTGAGAACACTGTCCTCTATGGAACTGTTTCAGTTTTTACTCCCACTAATGTATGAGGCAATGCGTAAGTCAGTGCCAGGTACAATGGGATGCCCTTGGCACTTTTTCATTCATTAATTCACCCACTGATTCACTCATTCACCATACGTATATATCAGGCATGTGCCTGGAAAGGGTTGGGGAAGACACAGAGAAAATGGGCAAAGGGACAGGTCATGACAAGCTTGATTTCAGCTCCACTTGCTCCTTTGGCAAGTGCCCTTGTGAGGGCACACTGTGCAGCTGGATGCACAGTCCTGAGGGTGAAGCCCTGAGCCAGTGCTAAAGGCAGGGCTTGGCTGGGGAGAGATGTGACACCAGGGAGAAGAGGGCAATGCTGCCCAGTTGTGAAGGTTTGACATGTGTACCCTCAGGCCTCCTGGGGATAAAGCCACATTCCTGCCTCCCTTCTGAAAACAAAACAAAGCAAGCAAACAAAAAGTGATTTTACTATTTTTTTCTAATCGCAAAATGACCAAAGTTGTTTTAGGAAATTTAGAAATTATAGAGAAACACACACATCACAAGAAAAAAAAAAAAGATAAAGAAGAAAAGCAACACTCATAACCCCCAAATCATTAGCATCATGAGTTTAAACTTTCCGTACTTTTTCTGTGCATACAAGCATAGAAGTTCTTTATATATATAAGATTTATATAACATACACACATATATATTACATATGAGATTTATAACCTATGAAAATGTATACTGTGAACGTGTGAACATGTTTCCAGCATCTGCCTGTCTTCAGACTAACTGTGCTTCATCATCTCCCTCCAGCTGCTCTGCACTCCCATCCTGTGGAGGGTCTCCATTGTCATCATGCTCAGCTTGAATTTCATTGTGTCCCTTGTGGCCGAGGTAAGTGTGCTGATCTTGGGCTGCTGGTCTTGTGTGTGTGCACGCATGTGTGTAGGGGGACTTCTTTGGGACTCTGAAAACAACAACTTTAGCTGACATGGACTCAGCAGTGCAGGGGCTCCCTTCCTTCACAGTATAAGCAATGGTGCCTTCCTCTGATGAGTCCCAAGCAGGACATTAGTTTTCCCATCTGTCAAGTAGGGCGGGGGAGAATGGAATTATGATCTCTAAGGTCCTATTCATTTCTACAGTTTCCAAATAAAGACCCAACACAATTTACTTTTTAAAATTGAGATGTGATTCACGCACCATAAAATTCACCCTTTTAAAGTACACAATTCAGTGGTTTTTAGTACACTCACTGAGTTGTACAACCATTAACACTACTTAATTGCAGAACATTTTCATCATCGCTAAAGAAATCCTGTACCTACTAGCCGTTGCTCTTCATTGCCCCTTCCACCTTCTCCTGGGCCTTGGTAATCACTATTCTACTTTCTGACTGTGTAGATTTGACTTCTCTGGACATTTCATGTAAGTGAAACCATACAATATGTGACCTTTTGTGTGTGGCTTCTTTCACTTAACTCGTATCACTTTTGCCTTACAGATGGGAAATGACATTCATAGTGAGCTTTTCTGGCTTTCATTCTCCAGCTTCCTTCCATTTGCTCCACTTTCCAGCTTTTATTCTTCAGCTCCCCTGTGCTCCATTTCCTCAGTGAAATGAACTTGTGCTCCTGCTTGCCTTCTCCACGTGATGCACGCTCTCCCCACTCAGTACTACCAGACACGATCTCCATTCTTCAAAGCCTGTTGTTAGGCAGGGGTGCCCTGGAAAGGCATTTATGAACAAAGGAGAGGTGAGGTGCAGAATTCCATCTGTCTCTATTTCTGCTCTGAGTTACAGAACTAGAATTGTTCCAGCAAATGGAGTGTTCATGGTGAGCTGTGAGAACCTACAGCCTGACTTCCCTGCAGTATTGTGCAGGCAGCACCTTAAAGAGCCCTCCTGCTTACTCCTATGCAGAGTGAAGGCTGCACAGGAGCTGGTGGCAGAACAGGACATAGAATTTCAGTACTGGACCTTCTCTCTATATGCTAAACAAGAGCTTCTCAAACTTGAGTGGGCATCAGAATCACCCAGGAGGCTTGTTAAAACACACATTGCCAAGCCCTACCCGCAGTGTGTCTGATTCAGTAGGCCTAGAAGAAGTGCAGAAGTTAGCATTTCTAACAGGTTGTCAGGGGATTTTAATGTGACTAGTTCAGAGATCACACTTTGAGAAGCAATATGCTAAACCATATGGTCTCTAAAGCAACCAGATTAATAAAAGAGCATTATCACGGGTGTCCTCAGACCCAATGGCAGAATGATGGTCTTTGCCCTTTAAAGGAGAATCTAATGTGTACATCTTATTCCTGTTCATGATCACAGGATTTCCTCTGTCTGGTGTATCTTTCCTCCATTTCTGCGTATTAAAGTGCTATTCCATCCTCTACAGCACAGCTGTCGTAGTCTCTTCATGTATCTTTCCTGATCTCTGGATCAGGTAGGCCAAGTAATGACTTAACTAACAGTGGCTTAAATAATAAAGATGTTTATTGACTCAAGAAGATTGAAGGTAGGTGGCTTCAGGACTGGCTTAGTAACTCAGTAGTGTCACTGGGAATCCACACGCTTTCACCTTTCTGTTCTACTATCCTTCCATGTGGTCTTTCATGTTTGTGCTTGTGATTATGGTGCCCAGATAGCTTCCACAGAGCTGGACTTTACATCTGTTTTCAGTGCAGGAAGAAAACGGAAGGAGAGACCACAGCAAGCCAATTTCCATCAAGTCTGAACTTTTTCTTGGGAAACAAACTTTTCCTGAAGCTCACCAGCAGACTTCCTTTTATGCTTTATCGATTAGACTTGTGTCTCATGGTCATCATGAGTAGAAAAAGATTCTGGGAAAGTGGATCCATGTCAAAAGTTAGACAGTTTGGCTTAGACCATTTATTATCATTATTTTTCCCTTTTAGGTGGGCAGGGAAGAGTTGGGAGGGAATGGGCTGTATGGTAATTAAGTATCAAAGTCTTCCTTAAAATCCTCTAGCAGGAAGTTCTTACTTTTTCAGCATATTTGCAGTTAAGACCACAAGCTCAGGGGTAATCTACGTGGGTGGGTTCGAATCCTGGCTCTACCACTTTCTTGCTATCTGACTTTGGGCAAATTATTCCACTTATCTAATCTCTGATCAGCCCTGAAAATAAACAGGTTTTGAGTAGGACCTTATCCTTACTATGCCAATGCTCATGATCGAACCTCCAGCTGAGAGGCATGAGAGCTAGTGTGGATAGCTTTAATTGCCCCCACCTTTAAAACAATTATTGATATGTTTATATAGGTATGCTTGTGTGTATGAGTTATTTGAGTAGCCAGTCAGAAGAGCTCATGTGGTGAAATTTTTTTAAAGAAATGTCTCACCAAGGCTTTCCTTTTTTTCTAGTTGTATTTTAGTCCATTCTCCCACTGCTGTGAACAAATACCTGAAACGGGGTAATTTATGAAGGAAAGAGGTTTAACTGGCTCATGGTTTTGCAGGCTGTACAGGAAGCATGGCTGGGGAGGCCTCAGGAAACTTTCAATCATGGCAGAAAGCAAAGGAGAAGCAGGCAGTTCCCGAGCAGGAGGAAGAGAGAGAAGGGGAAGGTGCTACACACTTTTAAACAATCAGATCTCATGAGAACTCACTCACTATCACAAGAACAACAAGGAGGAAATCCACCCCTATGATCCAATCACCTCCCACTCAGCCCTTCCTGCAACGTTGGGGATTATAATTCAGCATGAGATTTGGATGGAGACACAAATTCAAATCATGTCACTAGTTCTGCCTTGTATTTATAATGTGCAGTAATAGGACAGATCACCTCTCTATAGTTTCCTCTTCCAGAGCAGCAAGGTGATACAGGTCATCATAGCTCCAGAACTAAAAAACACTCAAGGCAAGACATAGAGATGGAGAGCACTAAAGTTTCTCTCTCTCTCTCTCTCTCTCTCTCTCTCTCTCTCCTCTGTGTGTGTGTGTGTGGTTTCATCTATTTTGTTTTAAGGCTTCCTAAGGTTTCCTGGAAGTAAGATTTTAAAACCTTTGCTTAATGCTCCTGCCTTATCCCAGCTCTAAGAACTACTGTTTTCATGTTAATTAAGGAGGACGAGAAACCCTTGCTGCAGGAAAGTAGAATAACTCATCTGGCTAAGTTTCCAAGAGGCTGAGATGGCTATATGGATCTTTAACAGCCCGGCAGCCAGCAGATGGTCAGTTATCACAGGAATAATTCAGACCAGCTATTCTCTATCCTTTCATGGGCAGTGGAACCCAAATGGCAAAAAAGGGTAGATTTTAGGAAAACTACTATCTCTGGCAAAGTTTCTTATAGAATCTCGCAGAATTCTGCGAATTCCATCCAAAGATGGACACGAAAATCAGTTCTAATTCTGTGGGACAGTTTCACGTCCCATATTTTTTCTTTGTTTCTTTCACAATAACCTCTAAGATGGTCAGTCTTTGTGAGCAAACATGATAAAAGTGGAAAATTAATATGATAACCTCTCATGAGTTATAAGTTATAACTTGGGCTCTATTCAAGGCTTACTCTAACTCATGAAATAAAATGGCATTGCAAAATGTTTTCAAAGAGACATATCTTTTGTAATCTTAAAATTGTATTTCAGTGAAGGTGAAGGTTAGAGGCATGTGTGAACAGGACCACAGTGCAGAGCCATTTGTTAAATGAGTAGTTCTGAAGGGTAGGCAAAGGGAGAGAGCTATGCCCTGCCGTGCCCTATATTGTAAAGGGAGTTATATAAGCCTTACAACAAACATAAGGAAGGGATTATTCTAATCACTGAGACGTGGATAGAGTGACTAATTTGCTCATAATAGGTGTCAGAGCTGGGACCCAAATCCAGATCTGTTCAACTCCAAGACTGGCCTGTGTGAAATTAAATATGCAGTGATATGTCAGGGTATATAAAAAACATGTCATATATGGGCCACATCTTTATATAGGGTCAATTGTGTTTAGTATTTAGTAGTAAGTAATTTTAAATGTCATTTTATATTAAATAAAATATAGATGTGCTATAGAGTGAAACATAGAATTTGAATGATTTTAAATTTAGTTTAGATGTGAGATTCAAAAGAAACTTCATTTTTGAGGCAAGCCATTTCAAGTTATGTTCCCAGAGTCTTGAAATGTTGTACCTCTTACTTCTCCCACAGAAGTTACTTCAGTAGAAACATTTGAGAAACCAATACCTGTCCAATGAAACCACCTTAGATTGGTCCAGCGGTCAAGCTCTTTGTCAAGCTGGATCTAAGCAACCATTGCAGTAGTGATGCAGGCAGTCAAGTACAGCCTGTGGAGGGCTGTAGCCTCAAAACACTCAACCCTTGATGGTAAAAAGTAATTCTTTTATTTTGCAGGAGGCCATTATTGAAAATCGAGCCCTGTGGATGATGATTAAAAAATGTTTTGGCTATCAGTCAAAAAGCCAGTATCGGATATGGCAGAGGGACTTGGCAAATGACTCTAGTTGGCCCCCACTAAACCAAACCTCCCACTCTGACAGGCCGGAGTGTGGCAGAGGAGTGTCTTATAGCAATCCAGTATTTGAGAGCAATGAAGAACAACTTTAAAGGACATGTGATATCCAAGTTGATATTACAGAGAAAAACAATGACGAAAGGGATCAGTTTCATTGATTTTAAGAAATGAGACTCTTGTAACATCAGCTGGAGTTTTGGGGCTACCTATCAAATCATGGTGACAAACTAAAGTCTATTTGATAAAATACTTTCTACAGAGAAGAACATTGACCCAGAAGAGTGCTCTCCTCTTGGCTTCTGAAGGTATTGGAGGCATTCAGTGAAGGCAAGAGTGGGCCAAGAATTGCTATGGGCCAAGAGACAAGTAGGCTAAAGGGGAAACGTATGTGATCTTTCCTCTTAGGACAGGACAATACTTTCCTTTTTATAAAAATGAATTGAGGGGAAGTAGTACTGTGTATACTCTTGGAGTTGTAATATGTTAAAGATCAGTTTTGAGTTTTTACTTCATCGATGGAAAAACTAATGCATGGAAAACATTACACCAATCTTCACTGTCTGGGTTCCTTTTCTCTGTAGTACTTTTCAGATTTGAGGCTTTTTCTTCTGTTTCTGGCCTTACCCAACATATTATTAAGGATAAGCTTAGCCTATGCTGCAATAAAAAACAACTTTCAGATATCAGTGCCTTAACACACAAGTGCTTCTTTCATGATCCAGGTGACACTCTGGAACTGCCATTCTTACAGCAGTGACTGCTTCAACCTGATGGCTCCATCAACTCGATGCAAGGATTCTGTGTTGACTGTGATAGGGGAAGGAATAGGCTGGAGATCACATGTGGGCTCTTCACTGCCTCACCCCAAAAGTGGCACACATTGCTTTCCCTACTCATATCTTGTTAGTCAAGGGTTTGGCCAGGGAGCTGGAAAGTGCAGTCTCCTGTGTTTAGGGATGCTTCATGGGCTTATGAGCTGTCACTACACAGGGCCCCATGCTTAGAAGGGCCCCACACTTGCTTTAACACTCTGCTGCTTCCTTCTTAAAATTCTTAATTTTTGAACAAGGGTCCCCATATTTTCATTTTATACCAGGCCCCACAAATGATAGAGTTGGTCTGGAACGTAGTCCTGGGAAGGAGAGGAAAATAACAGATCAGAAAGCATGAGTGCTGTCCACTACAGTCCACTTCTCCTAACACCAGTAACTTATCCTACGTTTTAGGAATCTCTCATGTCACATGGCCAACTCCAGAAATTTTCACTCCTGTGCTTGATTATTTTTGAGAAACATTAGTCTCATGCTACAGCATTATATGGCACTATAGATGGAAGTTCTTACACAACCAGTACATTTTTTTAAAGTTTGTGGCTTCAGATTCTAGAAAACTAAAATGTTCCTTATTTTATCACGATTACAATTTGGTTATATTTGATTTGTTCAGCACAAGGAAGACTCAGGTTTCTGTTAGCTTAGGAGACAACACTGAAGTCTAGGAGCACACCTACACATAATATTTTAAGGCAAAAGCAAAATTTTTATTATGAGCATCAAATCCTAGGTGAATGTTCTGATCAGGGGATAAGTGTCCTGGCCCAGGCTGGCTTTGGAAGTTATCAGTAGCATTTGCAAGCATTCCTTCCCCGCAACTGAGCCCTTGAGCAGGGTTGATGGCTCTATGATTGCAGCTGATTCTAGGAACATGGTGTCTCCCAGCCATGAAGGTACCCTGTTACTTCTGGTTTTAAAATAGGGCATGAAGATATTTTAGTGTTTCAAGACTGCAGAATCACTGTCTTTTTTGGTACAGAAAGAAATGTTTCCTTTTGCAAAGCCAGCCTCAGCAATGATATGGCAGTTCTGAATGTCCTTCTCTTAAAGTGTTTCTCATTTTCTGAAAGTAGAGGGTTATAGGCAGGGGCAAGCTAGAGATGGTCTGTGACCTAGTCACGAGCAAGATCCGCCTGCACAGTTCATACTTAAATGTGCCCTTTGCTAAGTGCGTTCACCTCCACTAACTCACCTGAATTGTACAATTGTCCCATGACTCAACAAGGAAGGGCTTATCATCTCCACCATACGGATGAGAAAGCTGAGATTCAGTAATGGCAAGAGCAGATCTAGGCCTCAAATACAGATCTTCTGAGCAAACCTTATATTGCTTCCAAATACTTCCAAATTCCGGAGTTCCAGCAGGGCAGGTTGCTTAGTATGATCTCACAGTCAAGCAAAGAATGGGCAGCCCTTTGCTAATACCAGGCCCTCTGTTCAAATGAATGCCAGGCATCCTGCCAGGCCTGGGCTACAGGTGTATTAAAAACAAAACAAAACCAAACAAAACCAAAAAATGATTGTCTTTCTGAGACTTTGAGTTGCTCTTGCCTTGATCCTAAGTGATTCTATCCCTAGCAAAGGCTGGCAGGGAACAGGAATAAAAGAATCTAGTCCACTAGTCAAGGAGCCATAAAATCTTTGGGAAAAGAGACTCATTTTGAAGACTGTATTCCTGGGATTAACTACATCTTAGAAGCAGTAATTGAAGGAACAGGGAGTGCCTAGCCTGGAAAAAAAACAGTCAGGGGACTGTGAAGGGTTTCCTGAGAAAGAAGGATCCGACTTGTGCCAGGTGGTATGAGAAGGCAAAACCAGGACAAGTGGGTAAAGATCACAGTGGGGATGGCTTCAGGCCATCTGCCCTAACCACTGTCCTAACAGCCAGCACTGATAGCAGTGGAATGTACTCTATGACATTGGAGGAACAAGTGGCTATTCAAAGGCCAAGTAGAGAAGGAAGTCAGGTATCAGATGAAACTCAATTACCTGCAAGATCTCTTTCAAGCTTGATACACCCAGTGTCTCAGTCTTATGCTGTGATGTGAACCTTTTTTTTTTTTTTTTTTTTGAGATGGAGTCTCGCTCTGTCACCCAAGCTAGAGTGCAGTGGCACGATCTCGGCTCACTGCCAGCTCCGCCTCCCAGATTCATACCATTCTCCTGCCTCAGCCTCCCAAGTAGCTGGGACTACAGGTGCCTGCCACCATGCCCAGCTAATTTTTTGTATTTTTAGTAGAGACAGAGTTTCACCGTGTTAGCCACGGTGGTTTCGATCTCCTGACCTTGTGATCCACCTGCCTCGGCCTCCCAAAGTGCTGGGATTACAGGCATGAGCCACCGGATGTGAACTATTTTCTACTGCTACCCACACAGAATACCAGACTGACACTCATGGGAGGATGGGCTCTGGAGGGAGGGCTCCCAGCCTTGTCAGATCCGATTGTGTGGACATATAGACTCAATTGCCCTGTACCTTGAAAGGGGACCCCTAATGGAGATAAGATCCTAGGAAAGTGGTGCAGAATGGGGGTCCTGATTGTCAGATTGAAGCTGGGGGAATACTTCTGATTTGTGAATTTTCTTAAAGAGAGGTGTTAAAAAACTTTGCATGAAAGAGCATGGGAGAGTGCCCTAAACTTGAGGGCAGAGCAACCTGTTATCAATACACTTTCTTGACCAGAGTCTGAAGGAGAAAAGAACACAGTCACATAGTCCAAATCATTTGAGACGGTGCCCTGTATGTTCATCCCAAGGCATCTAGCTCTTACCCACAGAGAACCCTGACTCTGGGCTTCCCTCACTAAATATGTCTGTGACATCTGTATCCTTATGTGCTTATGGAAATGTTCACGTACACACCTGCAGATGTGATGACTGAAAAAAACGATTATTTATTCAGCGCTTTGTATTTAGTTTATGCTATAATAAATTCAGTTGTTATAAAAATCAATCTCTGTCTCTGCAGTGGAGTCTTTCACTCTGTCTAATGGTGTGGTTTACTCCAGTAATGTTGAATCAAACAACATCTTTACAAAGTTCCAGGCATTTTCTAACACCACAGATGCTATTATTCTCTGCTTTATACACAGGGCATTAGAGTTTACAAAATACTTTCATCTTGTTCTCTCATTTAAGCCTTGTTAACAACCTTAGGAGGAAAGAAAGGCAAGGATTACTGTCTTTCTTCTTTTGATGAGGTACAACGCTCTCCAGACGGCTCAGCGACTAGGACACACGGCCCATGGATGGAGGAGCTGGATTCAGATGCAGGTCCTTTATCAGCGAGATCCCTGCTGTGTCACTCTCCTATGTTGTTTTTCCTGAATGAAAAAAAGAAGAAAAAAACCGTAGCATTGAAAAACAAGACGACAGCAAGGCAAATGTCCAGTGTAATTGCCATCATGAGCACAATTTCTTCCAGAAAGAGATTTTGGTGTCTCGTGGAAGTTCTCTTGAACCTGACCATCAATCACAGAAAAGGCCAACTCCCACAGCTGAGGGAGGAAAATCATAACACCAGAGCCCTGTGAGCCCATTTCATGTGATCGGATAAATGTTTCTGACTTCGGTCTCCAGAAACAGAAGCCTATGTCCCTGCTTGATCTCTATTCAGACTTGCTTGGCACAGCTTTTCAGGTTCCTGTAGATTTTCTTTTGGCTTTGAACTGTGCTCACTTCTCTGTGCATAAACACTTGGAACACTGCTGCCCCGTAATATTCTGTCTGCCCTTTGGTTTCCATTAGACTTGTTAACAATGGCCTTTAAACTTTATTAGTAAAATGAGTTTCTCCAAAATTAAACAAAGATAAAATTAACAACAAAACACAACTCTCCCGGAGTTGATGAAAGAGCCTTAGGAGTGAGCCACATGGCTTTGTCAAACACTCTGAGCTTGCTCTATCCTCAGGAAGACTGCATTTGCCATCCTCTCTGCCTTGAATGCTGCCTGCCACCAACCCCCTGTTTCCATTCCTGATTCCTTCTCCTTCAGATTTCAGCTCACTTGTCACTTCTTCCAAGAAGCCTTCCCTGACCACTCTGTCTAATGTTGCTCTTGCTCTACTACCATGGTTTGTTTTCTGCATAATGCCTGTGCCACCCTTCAGATGACTGAGGCTGAACGAGTACTACTTGTTCAAGATCACATAATGGGGAAATGAATGAGCTGAGTCTATAATCTAGACCTACTGACTTCCAAATCAAGGTTCTTTACATTCTTCACATCTAGCCAGATTCTGCTAATTAAATTAGCTAATCTGTCAAGGAAAAGAATGCAGGATGCTGCAGAGCATTGTCCCTGGTTGGATGAAAAGCACTCAAAGAGTCATCCAGACTCTCCCAGCTCTTTTCCTTGCTGTCTTGACTTCGAAGTATTTCAGTGCCGTGAAAAATCTGATAAGTCACTGACCTGTGATAAAGGCTGCACACATAGTTGCTATGGAAATTCTGCTGAGTTTAAAATTGTGGTTAAAAGGGGTTACCCTGCAGAGAGGTCTCACATGTGTTGTATGTATTTCACACTGTACAATCCTAGGAGGCACCATTCATATTGTGCTGCAAGCCCAGGGTGATGGTTTTGCATCATATCAAAGAAGATTTGTGGGTAAATGATGGCTTTTACCTTTGTAATTACAAACACATATATGCAATGAAAAGTCCCACCTGTGCCTGCTACAAGCATTTCCTAAGTCCTAGACCCTCTCTTGGCAGTGTCTCTCATGCAGAACTTCCCCTCCTCTAAGCCCTTGGTTGTCACCACCTGCCTGATTACAAAAGCCTCTTAACTAGTCTCCCTGACTGAGATCTTTCTTCTATTTTTTCTTCTCAAAGTCTCTATCTATTCTATTGCACAACTCTGATGATGTCATGTCCATGACCAGAAACCCTTAATGGTCTGAAATGTCTACCAGATAAAGTACACATTGCCTACTAAGGATTTCAAGTCCTTCTCCACTGGCCACATCTGGTTTCATCCCAGATCTTTTCCCTTATTGCATTCTCTACTTCAGCAAACTGAATTTCCTATTACTCCCAGCATTCAGTCCTCACTTTCCCACCTCAATAGCTGATATCGTTTGGCTCTGTGTCCCCACCCAAATCTCACCTTGAAGTGTAATCCTCATGTGTCAAGAATGTGACCACGTAGAGGTAATTGGATCATGGGGGCAGTTTCCCTCGTGCTGTTCTTGTGACAGTGAGTCTCATGAGATCTGATGGTTTTATAAGTGTCTGGCATTTCCCCTGCTGGCACTCACTCCATCCTGCTGCCCTGTGAAGAAGGTGCCTGCAGCTGGGTGTGGTGGCTCACACCTGTAATCCCAGCACTTTAGGAGGCCAAGGCGGGTGGATCACCTGAGCTCAGGAGTTCAAAACCAGCCTGGCCAATATGGCGAAACCCCGTCTCTACTAAAAATACAAAAACTAGCTGGGCAGGAAAGCGCCTGTAGTCCCACATGCTTGGGAGGCTGGGACAGGAGAATTGCTTCAACCCAGGAGGCAGAGGTTGCAGTGAGCTGAGATTCTGCCACTGCATTCCAGCCTGGGCAACAGAGTGAGACTCTGTCTCAAAAAAAAAAAAAAGGTGCATCCTTTACCTTCCACCATGATTGTAAGTTTCCTGAGGCCTCCCAAGCAATGTAGAACTGTAAGTCAGTTAAATCCCTTTCCTTTATAAATTACCCAGTCTCAGGTATTTCTTCATAGCAGTGTGAGAACAAACTACTAGAGTAAATTTGTACCGAAATGGTAGGGCGCTACTATAAGGATACCTGAAAATGTGGAAGCAATTTTGGAACTGAGTAACAGGCAGAGAGGTTGGAACAGTTTAGAGGGCTCAGAAGAAGATAGCAAGATATGGGAAAGTTTGGAACTTTCTAGAGACCTGTTGAATGGTTGTCACCAAAATGATGATAGTAATATGGACAATGAAGTCCAGGCTGAGGTGGTCTCAGGTGGAGATGAGGAACTTCTTGGGAACTGGAGCAAAGGTGACTGTTGCTATGCTTTAGCAAAGAGACTGGTTGGCATTTTGCCCCTGCCTTAGAGACCTGTGGAGCTTTGAACTTGAGACAGATGACTTAGGATATCTGGCAGAAGAAATGTCTAAGCAGCAAAACATTCAAGAGAAAGCAGAATGTAAAAGTTTGGAAAATTTGAAGCCTGATGATGCAATAGAAAACAACCAATTTTCTGTGTAGAAATTCAAGCCTACTACAGCAATTTGCCGTAAGTAACAAGGAGCTGAATGTTAATCACCAAGACAATGGGGAAAATGTCTCCATGGCATGTCCATGGGGAAAATGTCGTTCGTGGCAGCCCCTGCCATCACAGGCCCAGAGGCCTAAGAGGGAAAAATGGTTTCCTGGTCTGGTTTCAGGGCCCCCTTCTTCTGTGCAGCCTCCAGACATGGTGCCCTGATTCCCAGCTGCTTCAGTCCCAGCTGTGGCTAAAAGAGGCCAATGTACAGCTCAGGCTGTTGCTTCAGAAGGTGCAAACCCCAAACCCTTGCGGCTTACACATGGTATTGGGTCTGTGGGTGCACAGAAGACAAGAATTGAGGTTTGGGAACCTCCACCTAAATTTCAGAGGATGTATGGAAACACCTGGATGTCCAGGCAGATGTTTGCTGCAGGGGTAGAGCCCCCATGGAGAACCTCTGCTATAGCAGTGTGGAAGGGAAATGTGGGGTTGGAGCCTTCACAAAGAGTCCCCTCTGGGGCACTGTCTGGTGGATCTGCGAGAAGAAGGCCAACATCCTCCAGACCTCAGAAGGGTAGATCCACTGACAACTTGCACTATGAGCCTGAAAAAGCCACAGGCACTCAACACCAGCCTATGAAAGCAGTCGGGAGGGGGCCTGTACCCTGCAAAGCCACAGGGAGCTTGGGCAGAGCTGCCCAAGGCTGTGGGAACTCACCTTTTGCATCAGCATGACCTGGATGTGAGACATGGATCCAAAGGAGATCATTTTGGAATTTTAAGGTTTAATGACTGCCCTTTTGGATTTTGGACTTGCGTGGGGCCTGTAGCCCCTTTGTCTTGGTCCAATTTCTCCCATTTGGAATGGGTGTATTTACCCAGTACTTGTACCCACCTTGTATCTAGGAAGTAGCTAATTTGGTTTTGATTTTACAGGCTCATACCTGGAAGGGACTTGCCTTGTCTCAGGTGAGACTTTGGACTTGAACTTTGGGTTAATGCTAGAATGAACTAAGACTTTGGGGGACCATTGGAAGGGTGTGATTGTGTTTTGCAATGTGAGGACACGAGATTTTGGAGGGCCCAGGGGCAGCATGATGTGGTTTGGCTCTGTGTCCCCACCCAAATCTCACCTTGAAGTGTAATCCCCATAATCCCCATGTGTTAAGAGTGGGACCAGGTGGACGTAATTGGATCATGGGGGCAGTTCCCCCGATGCTGTTCTCATGATACTGAGTGAGTCTCACAAAATCTGATGATTTTATACATGTCTGTCATTTCCCCTGCTGCCACTCACTCCATCCTGCTGCCCTGTGAAGAAGCTGCCTGCTTCTCCTTTACCTTCCACCATGATTGTAAGTTTCCTGAGGCCTCCTTAGCAATGCAGAACTGTGAGTCAATTAAACCTCTTTCCTTTATAAATTACCCAGTGTCAGGTATTTCTTCATAGCAGTGTGAGAATGGACTAATATAATACCTTGGCTCATGTTCTCTCTTTTGGGGCATCCGTAATTCTTACTTGCATCTTGACACATCCAAATCCCACTCATTTCTCAGTAATAATATCCAATTAGAATACCACCTGACCTGTCAAGCCAGAAAGAAGCTCTCTTTTTCTACACAACCGTCACATTCTACATATCTATCCTTTGTGTGGCATGCAGGTTTTTTTTTTTTTGCTTGTTTGTTTTTTGCCTTGCATCATGATCCTGTAGTGCCTTAACTTACCGTATCTCCCACCCACCCAACCCCACTTCAACTAGAGAGTACATTCTCTGAGGTTAGGGGCCAGGCCTGAGTTGTCTCATCTTCCCATCCTTCACCTAGCACAGAGCTATGGTTAGGGGCTCAGCAAGCAGCTGTCACATGATTGCATAAAAAATGTAATCATTGGGATATTTTGTTGATTTATTTCTCATCCTTTGTCTGTGAACATCTGTTTTTCATCCAGTACATTGAAGCTTAACTCAACAATAGGGCTATGAATAAAAACAACTAGAAATATAAAGTATAGTGATTTCAATGTTGTGCTTAATAAGTTTGGCTATTTATACAGTGAGGATGTAGAAGTGTGGTGTGGAATTATAAGAGTTAGGTGTGTGCCACAAAGACTATCTCAATGTGTAGAAGACACTACAGGCTTATTTGCATGACAGTGCAAGGGCCCACATAGGAAGATACTAAACCCCAAAGAAGATAAAGAGTTGAGCCAAACAAACTTGTTGAAACCCAAACACTGGATTTAAGGGAATGGGCAAAGTTTGAGGACAACAGGGTAAGAATTTTTCCATCTGTGGCCTGGTTTCACCCTATCTTTAGAACTCTTGCAAGGACCAATGGAAAAGAAAGCTATGACAAAAAAAGTTATGTAGAGATAAAGACAGACAGACACACACACATACATGTATGTGTGTGTGTGTGTGTATATGTATATATGAAGCATGCGCGAGAGAGATCCACTCTGTGATCTGTGGTCTGTGTGTCAGAGTGTAATAAAAGCAAGGTGGAGAAAATTCCCCTGTGGCCTCTGTCACCTGGCAGTGATATGACTGTGGGAAAACAAGTGAAAGATGTGTGTTTCTTCTTTCTTTCTTTCTTTCTTTTTTTTTTTTTTTTGAGGCAGAGTTTTACTTTTATTTCCCAGGCTGGAATGCAATGGCACAATCTGGGCTCACTGCAACATCTGCCGGGTTCAAGCAATTCGCCTGCCTCAGCCTCCCGAGTAGCTGGGATTACAGGCACCGGCCACCACGCCTGGCTAATTTTGTATTTTTAGTAGAGACGGGGTTTCACCATGTTGGTCAGGCTGATCTCGAACTCCTGACCTCAGGTGATCCACCCACCTTGGCCTCCCAAAGTGCTGAGATTACAGGCGTGAGCCACCACACCAGAGATGCATGTTTCTAGTGGCGGATGCTATCACACACAGAAGTACAGGTGACATAAAGAGTCTTTGCATATCTATAAGTGGCTAAAGGAGAAAGCGGTTAAGAGAGATAGAGAAGAGCCAAGGGTGATACAGGGTATCTGTGCACATCATGGAGGCCTGGGGTCCCCTGCCACCAACCTCAGGGTCAGGCAAGGCCCCCAGGAAGGCTGACCATGGAAGCAGCCGCGATAATCTCGAAGCAGTGGCCATGCAGACTGGGAGAGGGAAGGGCAGGCTGTCACAGGAGCACTGCACACTGTGCGGCACATGCGGAGGATCTCTGTGAACCTCTCAATGACTCAGGAGTGACTCCAGAGCAGCAGGGTTTCCAGGATCCCATTTTTGACCATGGTCCCGGGTTTATATGGCCACGGAAACATAGGTTATAAGATAGGAAAGAAATCTCCCCACAAGGTGAATGCCCATTTGGTGAAAGTCCGCACAAGGACACTCACAGGGAGAATCCTCTCAGAAAGCATCGCAGAGCCTCAGGGCCACCATTTGTTCCTGGTGTGCTCAGGAACTAAACACAATACAAGGTGGAGTGACTCTCAGCTGGCTGAATGCTCTTTCCTGAAAGCCGAGCCAGTTTTCTCTTGACCCAGCCCAAGGTTAGCCTTGAGAATTTCATAAAGGCTTAAATAGCCTCAGGAATTCAGTCACAATGCATAACTAATTGGTAACTTGATCTGGGGATAATTTCGTAGGCTTGGATCCTCCCTAGATGGATCCTGGAATCCAGGTGGTCTGGATGCCAAGAGTTATACATGGGAAAATCCAAATCTTTGTGTCTGCCCACGTCTTAGTCTCATGCAGCAGTCAGGGAGGTTCACAGGTGGCCCAGGGCACCGTGGGTGGCTCAAGGCAGCAGGAGTCTAGCTGTATGTAGGCCTGTGTGAGGGCAGAACTGGCCTTGGGGGCATTGGATGCCATGCTAGCCGAAGCCTCAGGCTTTGACCAGTGTCCCAAGTCTGACCTTATCATTAGAGGCCACATAGTTCTTAAACAAAGTTCATCTCAAAGGTGACTCTTTTGGGGCAGTGGCATGTGGCAGGTTAAAGGCACAAGTTCAGGAATCAGACAGATTTGAGTTCTAATCCAGACTTCTCGGAGTTGCCGTTTTGAGCAAATTAGTCACTATGTCTGTGTCTTAGTTTCCTTCACTGTGAAATAGTAAGAAATACTATATTGATCCGTGACCCCAGTCTCTGTCACAGAGCTCCTAAAACCCTTCTAATTTCCTGAGCAACAAGCACGCCAGGAGAACCTTTTGTTCTAATGTTTAGTCTCTGCTCAGGTTCTGAGAAAGAGCTCCTCACACCCGTGCAGGTATGGGTGGCAGGGGAATCCTTTGTTCTCGTATTTGGCTTTTGACCTCGATTCCTAATAAAGAGCCCCTAAATTCCTAGAAATTTCCTGGTGATAGGAACATCTTTTGTTCTAATGAGGCAACTCTTAGTGGGCTCCTGGATAGGAACTGGCCACCAGAAAGACCAAGCCATAGTTAGAAGCTTGGAGCTTTCGGTCTACTCTCCACTCACCAGAGAGAAGAAAAGGGCTGGAAGTGGACCTAATAATTCGTCATGCTTACATGATAAACCCTCCATACGAATGTCTGAACTATGGGGCTCAGAGAGCTTCCAGACTGGCAAACACATCCACATGCAGGGAGGGTGGCGCACCCCAACTCCACAGGGACAAGCTCCTGGGCTCGGGACCCTGCCAGACCTTGCCTGTGTATGTCTTTATCTGGTGGTTCATCTGTATCCTTTATTATAGTTCTTAATAAACTGGTAAACACAAGTAAAGCAGTTCCCGAGTTCCGTGAGTCATCTTAGCAAATTAATCAAACCCATAGAGAGGGTAATGGGACTCCCAATTTATACCCAGTTGGCCAGAAGTATAGGCGACAACCTACAACTTGCAATGGGTGTCTGAAGTGGGGACAGTCTTTTGAGACTGAGCCCTTAATCTGTGGGATTTCATACTATCTGCAGGTAGATGGGGCCAGAATTAAATTGTATCATAGGACATCCAGCTGGTGTCCACTGGAGCACTGCTTGGCTTACATCTGGTGTCGAAAGTGTCGTGTTGAGTGGTGTGTGAGAGTAGGAAAAACAATTTGTTTTTTCCTATATCTCCAATTGGCTATTGGCATGAAAATAGTTTATGATCTCATTCATAATAGCAAAAATCAAAGGAGATTAAATGTGATATGTAATTTCTTTTTCTTCATCTCTCAAACTTCAAGGAAGCTTCTTAAGTCTTGGCTTTACACATGATATAGCTATTTATTGTGTTGTGGGAGTCAGTAAAAGAACAGATTGAAGAATGCATGAATGAAGAATGAGTGAAATAGTGAACACACTATCGACTTCCATGAATTGAACACATTTAATTCTATTTTAATGCAAATGTAATTATCCATGTTTTACTGTTTGCTTAAATTATGTTTTACTTAGACTATTTATTCTTATTTTTTTAAATAACATACAGAGCAACCTACCTCTAGCCTTTGTTTACAGATTTAACTACTTATGCTTTGAACGAGTCAACTTTCTTTTGCAGCCCTTCTTAACCCATCATCTGACTATTCTGAAGAATGGTTTTTTAAATTGGCAGTTTCTGGATAATTTCCGAGTCTATGAGATCTCCCTTGAGATGCAAAGACCTGTGCAAAACAGCCCAGATTTGGACATATTTGTAGGTTATGTTTAGTTTTTTTTGTTTTTTTTTTTTTGCTATCACGCCATGTGTTAGCTGACTTTCTCCGTAGAACAGTCCACAGAAATTCATAGGCTTCTTTTTGGAACATGACTCTCCAACTTGACCCATCATGAAAATCCTCAAGGAGCTTATTAGAAATAAATTCCTGAGCCCGATGAGACATATATTGAATCATAATCTCTAGGATTGGTCTTGGGGAGCTATATCTTTATCAAGCTCTCCAGGTGATCTAACGATGGATCAGGTTTAGAAACCATAGTCCTAAAAGAACAACTTAGATTATTTTCTTTCAAATGTGCTGTCTTGCACTTGTCCCTATGGAGACTCATCTACAATTTTTTTTCTGCCACTCACTCTGCATTGAGAGAACTTTCTGTGGTACATTTCCTTTGTAAATTCTGTTTGTCACTGTGCATTCTCTACCTTACACTACAAAAGCAGTCCCTGGTGAAAGGAAATCCTGCTGACAGACTTCTCTCCCTTGAGGTGAGCCCATTTATCCCTGCTCTTTGTTAGAGCTCTAAGTACTGACTTATTGACAAAACAATCACCCGGTGGTTAAGTTCAATGGGGAAAAGCATTGCCATGATTCATGGGCAAAAACACAGAATGGGGTTTAGTTACTTGTATTCTTCAAATTGGTTGAAAATTTATGCAAAAACTCCACAATTTTTTTTGTTTGTTTTTCAGATGGAGTCTCGCTGTGTCACCCAGGCTAGAGTGCAGTGGTGCAATCCTGGCTTACTGCAACCTCTGCCTCCCGGGTTTAGTCAATTCTTTGCAGCCTCCCAAGCAGCTAGGATCACAGGTGCGTGCCACCATGCCCAGCTAATTATTGTATTTTTAGTAGAGATGCAGTTTCACCATCTTGGCCAGGCTGGTCTTGAACTCCTGACCTCGTGATACACCTGCCTCAGCCTCCGAAAGTGCTAGAATTACAGGCTTGAGCCACTGCGCCCAGCCAAAAACTCCAGTTTCTGAGATACACAAACTAATCCACCCTCCAGATAAGGGAGGAAAAGAATAACTGATCCTGGACCATTCTCTGGTTTGAATATTTTAATGAAATCCTCATCTCTCCAACTAGGTTAGATCATCTGCAATTGGGTAGTAACAAATCAATTTGCCTTGCGACATCAGTTTAGAGATTATTCTCCTTGAGATAGATCTTGTGATCTGACTCATTCTGGAAGGCCTCTGTCCATTCTCCATCTTTGTAACCACCGCACCTCATCACAGCTATTTTCTTCCTTCTTTTGAATCCACAAATGCAATTGAACTCTTGTTCTTTCAGTAGCCACAACACCAGTTTCGGAAATGCTATTGTCCTCTGCCCCGCACCGTTTACTGGTCTCAGTGGTTGTGAGCGTTTTTAGCAGCAGTTAGGGGAGAAGAGGTGGGAGTTTAGTCTTCACCAAGGCATTGACCCGACTACAGTGGGGCACCTTTTTGGCCACTGGTCTGACTCAGGTTGGTGACTTAACTGACAAACACAATTAACACTTGACAGTCATTCTCACTGGCACTTACTGTTCTCATCATACAAGTCATACAACTGGGAGTTTGTGTGGATTTGTTCTTGTGGCCAGTCATGTGGAAGGCCTTCCAGAATATTAAATTAAGCAGACATTCTGTTCCTCTGCAGCTAATACACAGAGCACGGGGGCAACATGGCATATGCTTTGACAAGCTTAAAATCCTTGACAATAGTGAACAGATTTCCAGGAACAGAAAGTGACCTGTTGAGTTATCCTGGAACAATTCTAACACCTTAAGGAGAAAGAATGGTCAGACCAAACTCAGCATGGTTACATGGACAATTTTAAATTAAGGAGAAAGACACTGGAGATTTTGAAGTGAGAGAATTGAGTAAGAGGTGAGAGAATGGGACGATACAGGTGGTTTTCCTCCCCAGAGAAAGAATGGGTTGTTGGTACCTACAGATGTAGTGAGTACAAACATTAGACACGCTTAGTTCTTTTCTTAAGTTGAGTTCCCCAGAAGCAGACATCAAGACCTGGATTTATATATAAATATTTTATGAAGGAAGTGTTTCTAGGAGAAGCTGGTAACAGAGTGAAAGACAATAAAAGTAAGAATGTGATTTTGGGCAGAGTCTTTATTTCAATCTGATGCTGCCAGGGAGCTTTGGAATGTAAACATTTCTTCACTCTGTCCCAACTATTGGCAAGGAAACAGCTTCAGACTTCTGCCTTGTCAGTCACTGGCTCAGGGCTGCCTGGGCAGGGTGGGGGTGGGGAGCAAACTTTGGGTCTCTCGTAGAACAGTCAAAGGGGCTCAAGGGCAACCCTCTGAAGAGAGTCAGAAGAATAGGTCATTAGAAGAAAAGCACATAAATGCCTGTGAAGGCATCAAAGAAATCCAAGAAGATCTGAGCAGACTGCAGACAGTATCTGTCATTGAGTAACGCAGGAAAAGCATGTTCCCTAGGCAGGAGAAGAGTCATTTATTGATCACACAATATTTTTTGCACACCTAATCATATATGCCTCTCCCTATGCTAAGTGCTTGGATTTGAAGATGAATGGTTCTTTTCCTTGAATGTGTTAAGAACTATTCTTTACTTATTTATCAAATGTTATGGGAATAGTCCCCAAAGCAAAGTTGTTGGACTCAAGGACAGTGAGGGTCACCCAACCTGGGACATATGAAGCCTTTGGAAAATATAATTGACTCCATGAGAAAGTAAATCAATTAATATTTATTTGATGACTGAAAAGGCAGTTTTTTAAAAAATCCAAAACACAAGGAATTAAATTTTAAAAATTGCTTCAATAATCCACAACATATTAACAGTATTTGTAACATATCAAGCCTCATTTTACAATAAAAACCAAGCAGAGCATAGAATTTAGTTCAAGTTCTGGTTCTTGACTCCCATGAGGGGCATGGAAGAGCTAGCTCAGTTACCTAAGCTGGTGTCTCTGCCCCTGTGGAGGGTAGCTGTAGCCATTCCTAGAAAAAGAGTAGAAATGAGGTTGGGTGTGGTGGCTCATGCCTGTAATCCTGGCACTTTGGGAGGCCGAGGTGGGTGGATCACCTGAAGTCAGGAATTTGAGACCAGCCTGGCCAACATGGTGAAACTAATTTTAGTCTCTACTAAAACTACACAAATTAGCCAGGTGTGGTGGCAGGCACCTGTAATCCCAGCTACTCGGGAGGCTGAGGTAGGAGAATCGCTGGAACCGAGGAGGCAGAGGTTATAGTGAGCCGACATTGCCCCACTGCACTCCAGCCTGGGTAACAGAACAAGACTCCAACTCAAAAAAAAAAAAAAAAGAGTAGAAATGAGAGATCCAGAGAAAACTTACTAGCAGAGGTGGGGGAGTCATTTCTTCACTGATGAGGAGTCAGCTATGAGTTGGTAAAAGGGAATTTTTTTTTCTTTAGTTTCACCTGCTGTAATCAGAAGTCCCTGGGCTGCCTTGCTTTCTAATAGAAGCTGCATATATTCCAAGAATCAATCTCTTTCAAACATCGTAACTTCTGCCAACAGATTCCGAATCATCCTGTTTCTATCAGAGGAATTTACCTGAAAGGATCCTGCTAAACAATGAATGGTCATACCTATATGGGTGGTACCTACGTATATCAGTAACAAGCCACGCCTGAACCTGGCAAGGAGAGATGAGCTTGCCAAAGATTCTTTTGTAAAACAGGACACAAGAGCAGCTGGAGGAAGAGTAGAGAATACATAAGACTTGGACTTGAGAGCATGGCTCCTGTAGACTGAGCTCAAGGGCAAGGTTTTACCTTATTCGTCTATGGATCCTCATTTTAGGACCTAGAATAGTGTTTTGCATATGGCAGTTTTCCACAGTTATGGGCAGAATTTAACTGAGGAGAGCTGAATAAGTTGAAAAACTACTATTGAACCTCCAGTGGTTGCTTTTTGGCAATAATATAAAATCTAATTCCCTCTCCACACTGTTCAGACTTCCATTCCCTGGCTCCAATTCAGTCTAGTTGTCTTGGAGGTTCTTCTTCCAAGGCTCTTCTTCACAAATAGAAGAAGACAGAGTGTACATTCTAAGTTGTCATTTTTTTATGGTAACTGCGCATTTTAGTTCATACTTGAAATATATTTCTGAATTTGAATAATATCTGGGTGGATCACCTGAGGTCGGGAGTTCAAGTCCAGCCTGATCAACATGGAGAAACCACGTCTCTACTAAAAATACAAAATTAGCTGGGCGTGGTGGTGCATGCCTCTAATCCCAGCTACTCAGGAACCTGAGACAGGAGAATCGCTTGAACCCGGGAGGAGGAGGTTGCAGTGAGCTGAGATCGCGCCATTGCGCTCCAGCCTGAGCAACAAGAGCGAGACTCCGTCTCAAAAATAATATCTTTAAAATTGAGATTTATTTTGCTTTTCAAATTTTTGTTCACTTTTTTTTTTTTTTTTTTTTTGAGACGGAGTCTCGCTGTGTCGCCCAGGCTGGAGTGCAGTGGCCCAACCTCGGCTCACTGCAAGCTCCGCCTCCCGGGTTCACGCCATTCTCCTGCCTCAGCCTCTCCAAGTAGCTGGGACTACAGGCGCCCGCCACCACGCCCGGCTAATATTTTTCGTATTTTTAGTAGAGACGGGGTTTCACCGTGGTCTCGATCTCCTGACCTCGTGATCCGCCCGCCTCGGCCTCCCAAAGTGCTGGGATTACAAGCGTGAGTCACCGCGCCCGGCCCACTTTTTGAAAAAAGTATGGGTCAAGAAAATAAAATGTTCCACGAGTGAAATGATTTAATAATTGCCCAAATTTTACCTTTTGCCTCTGTTTTCACTACATTAAAATTCATTTATTAGTTGCTATAATGTTATTATTAATTAAAATGTATACATTTTTCTCCTTTAGTAAAAAATATCTTAGTATAGTTAAAAAGTATTGATTACTTCTTTATATACAGTAATCTTTATTTCATTTTTAAAGATCATTTTTACTGTCATAATTACATATACAAAATTCAATAAAAGACCATTTTACTGTCTATGTTTATTTTCTGGCCATTGCTATTAATTCTATCTCACACTTAAAAAATTTATCACCTAGACAAGGGGGACGTAAAGAACCATCTTCTTTGAGTGCCAAATATGTCCACAACGTCGCTTTGCTTCCTGGGATCCTATGACTCTGTTCACTGTGCGCACTGCCCTAGGCAGTCTGGCTTCCTTCCTGGCCACCAACTTCGGGGTTTTGACACGCGATATTCCTTTTACTCAGAACCCTCTTTGCCCAGGTAGCCACATGCCCTTAGCGCCTCACGTCTTTGTAGTGTCTTCCCTGACCACCTTGTTATTATTAATATTTTTACAAAGTATTTGTATCTTTATTCAATTAAATTAAAACAGACCTGCCAGGTATATTATATAACATTCTCTATATACGTATGACTTAGGCAATGCCAGATAATTCTAGATATGCTGATTACTCAAGTATGAGTAAAACATGAACAGTGTCAGGGATGCCCGGCCAATGCTCCTTTTCACGTTGGGTGCCTGCGTTTCCATGATATGGTTAGAGGGATAGCTACGAGCCACGACATGGATTCCCAGTAAACTTTTGTGGGAGAAGGAGGGAAAATGACAATCTAGCATAGATGAACAGTCTCCTAAATGCAAATAGAATACTTGACAATTAGTTTTTTAAAAAGTTCTTCCATCATGTTAATGACACAAAAATTCTCTTTTTGGAAGACACCACCACCACATTTTGTTTGGGTCTGTGGGGACAGGTGGGGGAATGCTTTTAAAATCGGTATAATTATCCCTAAAACAGCAACGGGCTGGGTGCGGTGGCTCACGCCTGTAATCCCAGCACTTTGGGAGGCTGAGGTGGGCAGATCATATGAGGTCAGGAGTTTGAAACCAGCCTGGCCAACATGGTGAAACCCCATCTCTACTAAAAGTACAAAAATTAGCTGGGTGTGCTCGCGGGTGCCTATAATCTCAGCTACTCGGGAGGCTAAAGCAGGAGAATCGCTTGAGCCCGGGAAGTGGAGGTTGCAGTGAGCTGAGATCGCGCCATTGCACTCCAGCCTGGGGGACAGGGCAAGACTCTGTCTCAAACGAACAAACGAAAACCAAAAAAGTATGTCTTTGGTGAAGCCTCAGTACCCATTCAGTTCACTGTAATAATCTGTAATAAAACAGGACTGTAGCACAGTGCTGGGCCTTGATTTCAACAAGCGGACCACCTTACTTAACATGCAACTGCACATGCCTTTCCACTCCCCACTCCCCTCACTTCTGACCCCCACCAGCATTGCCTCTTCACATCCTTAACCTGATTTCTCTCCATGGCAATATCACTATCTGTCAGACTGTGGGTTTTGCTTATTTACTTGCTTTGTCAGTCAGTTCCTGCTCCCTGAAAAGTCAGCGTTATCTGCTTTGATCACTGCTGTCCTCTCAACACCTTGAACAATGTCTAATAGGAAGTAAGTCCTCAATACATATTTGTTCAAGAAATTAATGAAGAAGCATAAAATGAAGAGACCTTTGAACCATCTAAAGCGTAAGGCAAATTTGACGTAAGTAAAATGTTCTGCACATTTGCATATGTGCATTATTCTTGGGGAGGGGGGAAACCTACACATTTCCTCAGATTCTCAAAGTTCTCTGTGACCCCAAGCAGGTAAATAAGCTGCTGGGCTAGACACAGTTGTTAGTCCTTTGAGCAGCTAGACTCTATGCCTCTCTCTCTCTCTTCTCGCCTTTTCTCTGGCCACCCTCTCTGGCCCATTCCATTATTCCTCCTATAGCGGAGTCGTGTTCTTTTATTCTTTGTTTACTAGCCTATCAACTCATTAACAGCAGGATTGTCATCTGATTCATTTCTGCCCACCCCCGCTTCAGTCTTAACACTTGTCTGATAAGCTTAGAAGCTGTTTGTTAAATGAATTAACAGGACAAGTAGAGGTTAAGGAATAATACAGGAAGGCTCCATTTACAGTTTGGGATTTTTGTGTGTGTATACCCAGATAAGATATAATTTTATTTCTACTCATCTAAGGCTTGCTACACATCCAAATTCTCAATTTGCTGATCTCCAAAATAAAAATTTGAGGTAGGGAGTGGGAAAGGTCACAATCATACTTTCACCTTGAACAGCCCATATTTGTGTTTCTAAAGGGAGCTCCTTCTATTTTGTTCTAATCTGTAGAGAATGTGTGAGTTATTTTGATTCAGTGGT
Source organism: Hylobates moloch (assembly GCF_009828535.3). Lineage (NCBI taxonomy): Eukaryota > Metazoa > Chordata > Mammalia > Primates > Hylobatidae > Hylobates > Hylobates moloch. Next base: position 34,791 of record NW_026652491.1, read on the forward strand.
GGTTAGGGGTGAAAGAACCAAGGGTTGGTTGGCTCTGCTTATGAATAGACTGAGTGCAATTAAAGAGAGGGCATGTGATTCCATATTTCAGATAGAGGAAAAGTCGTGTATCAAAATTCAAGTATTTTCTTAACCTTTGTGGTTCTTGCAAAGAGCTTATGGCATTGTCACTCAGGTATCACAGGCCACTCCATACCCTGTTGCCAGATGTAGAACCTCTCAGATTTCCACGGATGCTCTTTATTTCAGCAGTAATGCAGGCCTTCATCACTTCTGCCATGTGTGGCAGTCACCTCTGCTTGGTTTTCTTCTCTCACCAGACTCACCAGAGTCCCTTGAGATCTAGGCTGATCTATCTCTTTACCCATCTCTAGGATGATCACTGGGGCTGTGTGACTAGGTAACCCCAAACCCACTTTCTATTCTTTCTGCCACACTGGTGGAGCACATTCCTAGTCAACTTTGCAAGTAGATGTGGTCACCTAACTGAGTTCTAATCAATCTCCTAGTGTAAGTTCAGAGTAACTCTTCCAGGATGAGTCCATGGAAACTTTTATTTACTATCCTCCATGAAGTCCCCCTTTATATAATCAAGGCAGCCTTGGAAGCCACGTGTTGAAGATAGTGGAGCCACAGATGGAAGGAGCCTGGATCTCCAAGATAGAATGTTCCAGTAGGACTCCAATTGGTGGGTGGAGAAAAATATCAAGAGAGCTTGAAAATCTAAAGAAGACATCCAAATCTGGATAAGTTTCCCTCTTACTTCATGGGAAAATAGGGAATGAGAATCTTGTCTCTGCCAAATAGGAGGGTGAGGTATGGTTCTAACCAACCTCACCACGTCCATTGTGTCTTCGTTGAATAAGCCTCATGGACTAGAGGTGGTGACACACCCTGTCTCCCTAATCCATATCATCCCCATGTCCCTCACCTCTCTAGCATTCAGAGCAGAGTTCTAGAGAAAATACAGCAGCAGAGCAGGTAGCCTTTCTTGGTGGAAATACGCTGGACTGTGAGGCAGGGAACCGGGCTTGAGCCCTGGATCTGCCGTTATCTCACTGTGCCTCCTTAAGCAAACTTTTGCCCATCTCTGTTTCTTTTTGTTTTCTGGAAATTTGTTCCAGGTCAGGGATTGTGGAAGAAGATGAAACACTCTCTCAGTCATTTACTTCCTCTGGCTTCACTCTGATAGGAAAGCTGTTCAGCGGTCTATGACTTGGCTTCTTGAGGGATGATCAGTTCTTCAGGCCCCTGTGTGAAGTGGACATTTTACTCTTTGTTCCTTTCTGAGTCTCTTCATTGGTCTCTTCCCTCCCTTCTTGTCTCTGAAGGCTCCTGCTCTTATGCTGTATGGTGCTGACAACTTCCTTCTTATTAGGACAGAGTTTGCCTTTGTGGTTCATCAGGATGCACTGTTTTGCTTCTAGTCATAGGCAACAGGGAATCTGACCTCTTCAGATGGAAAAGATCTAAAGAATTCCAGCTTAAGTTATGACCTCCTGAACTCTATGGCTAGAAATACTAGTGTGATCCGGAAGAGGCCACTGCCACCATTCCTGAGGCTGCTTCTCCCAGAAGAGATGCCCTCAACCCTCCAGCACGTGTATAAACACAAAAGGTGACTCTTCCACCCATGTGCCTACAAGGGACTGGCTAAGCCATTGAGGCATGACTGGATCTTCACGTTGCTTATGGGGGTCTGGCATTAGGTCCTATAAGCTATAATGTCTGTTTCAGACCTTCCAGGAGGCAGGGTTTAATGCCATGTGATTACTTTCTTCACAGAGCTTGTCCTCTGGTGGTTAAAGCAAGTGCTCAGTACTTAAAGACCCTCAAGATTATCTAATGCAAACTTTGCCCTGATGAATCCATCGTATGGTGAATGGGCTTAATGTCAGCATTCACATCTCTGGGACCTGGAAGCTCAGTGCCTCCAAGATATTTATGAGCATTGGGATTATTCAAAGACTTTAATTTGAAGTGGGTATTTTGTGCTTGTACAGGGCAAAGAGTGCTTGTTCCTCAGTGGGAAGGAGCTGAGGCCTTGGGTCTTGGTTGGTGGAGAGACAAGAGTCCAGCTCGCCATGGTTGACAAGCTCTTCTTGACAGAGCACACCTTTGTTTGCATCTCCATCATAATTATTACTCATCACTTCCCATCTTTCTAGTCTCAAGTCTTACTTTTATTTCCCTTACTGCTCTGAATAGGTGCTCCTTTCCCACCTCTCTTGACCCTTTCCACACATTTTGCTCCCGGCCTAGACTGTGCTCACCAGATGCCACTATCCCCCATTCTTTCTATCTGTTAACTTCTGCTTATCTTTGAGATGTCAGAATAAATGTCACTTCCTTTGGGAACCTGTTTGTATTCCATTAAATCTGAGTTTAGTATATTTCCCAATTAAGAGGCTGCTTAGTTATCTGTCATTCCCAAGTAACTGTAAAGTCTCTCAGGATAGGGGCTCTTTCCTTTACACCATTGTATTCAAGGGCCTAGCACAATGTCTGGAACATCTGTTTTCCAGTACATAATTGTTGAGTAAAAATGGAATGGAGTCAAGACCAGTGCTATGTATATCTTTGGGCTATATGTAACAGAAAACCCAAGCAAGAGTGGCTTTATGAGATGTTTAATTGTGTATTTAATGTGGTGTTTAGGGGTAGGTAGGTCCATGAATCAGTGGTGTTATAAGCATACAACTTCTTTTGTCCTTTTCTCACCATAATTTTCATGGTGATTTTCATCCTCCTCACCACCTAAACATGGCTACCATGCTCCAAGCATTGCATTCTCATGGATCACTTTCAAAGAAAGGCAGAAAGGAGAAGACAGAAAAAAATGTTCTTTCTGTTTCATTAATAAGATAACCTTTCCCACAAGACCATGTCTTTCTCTTATATTTCATTGTTTAGAACTGTGCCACACGCCCACCTATAGACAAATCATTGACTCATCCTTGGTGCTTTTAGCTGAAGTCATGCTGCACAAAGTTGGGGTTCTTTCAGCAAGAAATACAAGTAAATAGCTGATGGGTAAGAAGTGAATGATAGCCACCACTCATGTCTTTAATGAAGTTTTACTAAAATCCAGAACTCCTTTCTTCAAATATGCATTTTACCTTAGATTGGTACTACTTACAAGGCAACATTCACACCGACACATTATACTTCAGTATGGGTACCTCGGGAGCCTCTGGCATGAAGAGCTGTAGTTGTCTTTCTGTTTATTCTCATCAGCCACTTTCTCCTGGGCAGAGAGCGTGTTGACCTCTCCTGAACACCAGGTTGGACACTTATGCCTGCTCAAGGCGATCAATGACTATTTCAGTCAGCAGAAACAGCCAAGTATCATCCCTAATAGTTTTCATTCCCAGCAAATTTTCTTCCATAGTCAAAGTGCAAGGATACAATAAGAGCCAATAAAATGACAAGAGTTTTCATCACAAACAAATTAACTGACTCTGGAATGGATTACAGTATACTTATTTTCTAATCAAAATATCAAATTCAGTGGCGGTGAAATTTGGGCTATATCCTTAATCTTCAGTCTTCCCTCCACATACTTTACTCATTTGAAAACTTTTGTAAACTCTAAAGAGAAAATGAAAAGAATCAAGTTATTAATATAGTTTACTTTTTAAAGCCTCTTTCTTCTTAGTTAGTGTAATGATTGTGATGATGATTACTTCTCTCTTAGTGAGTGTGGTGGGTGCTATTGTTGGCCTTTTATGAATATCATCTTAAATCTTTATATAACCGTATAGTTATTATTGACATTTTACGTACTAGAAACCGAAATTCCAGATTTTAAGTGATTTGTCCAGGGTCATCAGTGAAGCAGGGATTAGAACTCAGATTTTTCTAATTCCAAAATGATTCCTACATTCTCTATCATGAGCCTACATCCCTTCCTTCAATTCTCATTGTCACCCCCAATATATTCATTACTTTTTCAGTCTGCAGGGTTTTTATACATCTCCCACTGGCTAATCCTTTTATCTTAGGTTTTTAGCAAAGTGACTATTCTCATTCCTTGGCTGAGACATTTATGGATCGCATACAAAATTATTTATCTTTCTAGTTCGCCAACTTCTTCCCCCTTCATTCCTCAGGTCTTGAGGCACTCATATCAAGCTCAATAAACAAACACTAGGAAAAAAAAAACCCACAACAACCAGATTAACAGACCGATCCTGTTCCTGGGAAGATTTTCTCCCTTTCCTTTGTTAGTCTAATAGGCAAGGTATGTACTAAGAGATTTTAAAAGTGCCTGAGAAGAGCAATCACAAGTCGTGACGATTCCAAGTTCACAGAAGCCCAAGGGATTTTGACATTTCTCCAAGGAGTTAGCCAGAAGAGATCCTCGCTGGTTGAGTTAAGATGGAGGAGAACAGTAAGAAGGACCATCGGGCTTTGCTCAACCAGGGAGAGGAGGATGAACTGGTGAGTCTTCCCTTTATTTTATTAGTCTTCTCAAAGTGCCCAAGGCTGTGAGTACGGGCTACAGCTAAATTAGAAGATAGAGTGTAGCATTTATGCTTCAGGCTTTAGGACCTTGAAAGGTTTCTGTCTGGTAAGGTTCCTTAAGGGCTGCAAAGCACCATTTTATTGTGGGGAAACCTGCAGGGGCTGAGAAACTTGTGACCTCTGGATGATAGAATTCTTGCCATCTTCATATGCAATGAACCTGTGATGTTTCCTCGGACGTTTACAGTATTTGCAGAGCCCCGCATGGTGCTCAATGGGGTGTCTCCCCCTTGTTATCTGGATTGCTATGTGATTGAACAAACTCTAGTGAAAACAAGAACTCCTTTTTTATTCTCATGCTTTGGGTATGTATGCATAATCTAGGCTTAGGGGGCTCTGGGCTGAAGTCATACTTTTTATAAGCGCAGAGAGACGTTTTAAGCATCAATTACTAAAGAAGGAGTAGAATGTGGCCTGGGATTTTTAACACATATTTTAAACATTTCTCATGTCTCCAATTTTTTCCCCATTGCTGTTTTCATCAAACACACACACACATTTAAAAATAATAATTAAAAAGTTGAAAAGTATAGTGTTTATTTGGTGCTGAGGTGTTTATATTTATGATTTTATATAATCCTCAGAACTCAGTGATGAAAGAACTAATCCTATTTTATTGAAAAGAAATCTGAGACCAGGGAGGTTAAATAACTTGCCCAAGGTCATTAGCCTACAAGGGCTGGGAATCCAGCCCACTCCTTCTCCACATCCTGTGCTGTTCACCATACAACAGTGGCTCCAGTTAGACAATGAAGAAAGGAGACAGAGACAGACGGGGGAAGGGTCAGAGTGAGGGCACATTTGGGGGCCCCAAAGAACTTGGAGAACATAGTTTGTAGATTAGAATGATGTCAGTTTCCTGGCTGGCCTCCTGGTTCCCTGTGAGATCTGGGGCAAATCCATACCGGCTCTCCCTCCACCTATCCTTGTTTGCTAATCTAAGGAAAACATACGATTTCATCTACATCTGTGTTGTTCAATAAGGCAGCCATGGGCCACATGTAGTTTCTGAGCACTAGAAAAGTAACTAGTCCATACAAAATATGCTTTATGTGTAAAATACGCACCAGATTTTGAAGAATTTAGTAAAAAAAAGTAAAACATCTTATTAATAATTTTTATATTGTTTACACATTGAAATGACAATATTTTAGATAGGTTAAGTAAAAATGTCACCTGCTTCTCTTTACATCTTTAATGTGTCTGCTAGGAAAGTTAATATTATGAAGGCAGCTCATATTTGTGGCTTGCATTATTGTAGCACGCTAAGCTTGACAATAGCACAGCACTTCAAAATCTTCAGAATTAAGGCTTTTAAAGAATGAAAATCTATTCACCTGTGTTCACTGCTGAAAAATTCTGTGAGCTCTGATGTTTTCAACATGTAGATAAGAGTGCAGGAAAAATTGCATTGCTCTTTATTCTTCTCTAACTAGTTGCTGTATTTGTAAAGTTTATAGCCTGATACTTTAATTCTCTCACTCACAAAAAGGACATTGGTATCATAGGATTAAATAATGAGCCAGGTGCCCCAATTTTCTTCATTTTTGCAGGTGATCAAACACTTACAGACACTCACCAGAAACGTCTATTAGGAATCCAAGTAAGCTTAACTCATTCTGGGGAAGGGGAGATGGTTGTAGATTTCTTTTACGGAATTCTGGAGCGTACAGCACAGATGCAAATCCTACTCTGGTTGATCGGGTAATCCACGGACTCCGGTAGGTCTGAGGGAGCTGGGGTGACCGAACTGTGGAAGCTGTGACTTAGCTCCAGGCAATTGCTGTCCTGATCTTGCAATTGCTGGCCTTTTAGAAGGAAGCCAGATGGGGAACAACACACATTGGGGCCTATCAAGAAGGTGGGAGGTGGGAGAAGGGAGAGCATCAGGAAGAATAGCTAATGGATGCTGGGCTTAACACCTAGGTGATGGGTCAATCTGTGCAGGAAACCACTATGGCATACTTTTACCTATGTAACAAACCTGCACATCCTGCACATGTACACCTGAACTTAAAATAAAAATTGGAAATTAAGAAAAGAGACCCCTGGCCAGGCATGGTGGCTCATGCCTGTAATCCCAGCACTTTGGGAGGCTAAGGCGGGAAGATCTCTTGAGGCCAGAAGTTCAAGACCAGCCTGGTTAACATAGCAAAAGCCCATTTTTATTACAAATAAAAGAAAAGAGACCCTAGAGATCTCCCTTGTCCCTTCTACCATGTGAGGGCACAGAGAAAAGATGGCCGTCTATGTACCAGAAGGAGGGTCCTCATCAGACACTGGATCTGCCAGCACCTTGATCTTGGACTTCTCAGACTCTAGAAATAGAGGTTTTCAAAGCTAAAAGGTAAAAAATAAATAAATCGAGGGAAGCCAGAAATCTGACTTTTTATGTGATGTAGCCTGATGATAAATTTTGAAAACAAATTCATCTTTTGAAAACAATCAGTAGGTCAAAGTAAACCTGGGCACGGTTTAATCCCAGCCTTGGGGGCTGTCACTCTGTGATGTCGACAGCCTCGCCCCACTTGCTCTTCATTCCCTGAAGATTCCCTTTGGCCCAGTCTAACTTCTACTTGCATTCATTATTTCAAGTGAACAATCCGTTGTGATCGCGAGAATCACTGTGGTAAAAATTAGAGACAGTCGAGGCAAATAATGAACTCCTTCAGTCAAACACCCATGAAGAGCCGAGGTGGATGGAGGGGCGATGCTGTGAGATTATGCAAGCTCAGTCTTGCGTGATTCTGCTGAGCTCAGCATGGATATAAAGCCTTGCACTGGCCTCTAGAGTTGAACCCTGTTATCATTCCCATCTCCCGTTCTCATCCTGCTAGTGCTTACCGGCCCGGGCATGGTGCGGTGCTAGGTGCTTGACACACAGGTTTTCATCTTACCCAAAACTTTACAACAGCCCTGCAATCGATATTCTCACTGTACAGGTCTTTATTGTTTTTTCCAACCTACTCCCATCCACTTCCCACCCTCCTCACTACTATCTAGCTCTAATAGGTTCCTTTTCTTCACCTGCCTTTTTCCTAAACATCTGCCCTGCCCAGGGGTTTCCCTCAGCCTCTCCATTTGCAGTCAGCTTTTCTTGTCTTCTCTAGAGGTCTCACGACCCATAGCCTCACTAAGAGCCCACAGGAGCCTTCAAAACACAAGACCCTAAATAGATCTGAAGCCTCCAGGTTATATAGCTCCATACTTAATGGAATGGGATTTGGCTTCAGGCTGACCTGGGTTGAATTCTAGTTCTGTTAGGCAAGTTATTTGACCTCTCTAATACCTACCATTTGGGATCGTGGTGAGGATTAAATGAGGTAATACAGCTTTTCTAAACATGTCTTCTGCAGTAGGTATTATATAAGAAGTTTCCCTGTTCTCCTTCCCCATTAGGTTTGAGAAATACTGGGTGAAACGGGTACGCGGGTAACTGCAGGGCTTCTCAGATCTTGAGTATATTTGTCTTGGTCTGCTTTGTGCTGCTGTAACAGAAGACCACAGACTGGGTGATTCATAAAGAAAATAAGTGTATTTATTATGGTTCCGGACGGGGGGGACGTTCAAGGTCAAGGGACCACACCTGGTGAGGGCCTTCTTGCTGTGTCATCTCATGGTGGAAGGTAAAAGGGCAAGAGAGCACGAGAGAGCAGGAGAGAAAGAGGCGGCCCAACTTGCTTTTGTAATGAGCCCACTTTGCAATAACTAACCCACTAGGGTGAAAACAACATTCACAAGGGCAGAGCCTTGTAATCTAGTCACCTCTTATTCGCCCCACCTCCCAGCACAAGAACCTTGGAGGACACATTCAAACCATATCAATATTATGGCTTTTTGTGATCTCTTAAGGGGGCATTACAGTGCACTATATAGCACTATGTACGTGTGTGTGTGTGTGTGTGTGTGTGTGTGTGTGTGTCACGGTCTTACTCTGCCACACAGGCTGGAGTGCAGTGGTGTGATCATAGCTCACCGCAGCCTCAATCTCCCAGGCACAAGCAATACAAGCAATCCTCCTGCCTCAGCCTCCCATATAGCTGGGACCACAGGCATGTGCTACACCAGCTGGCTAATTTTTTTTAAATTTCAGTAGAGACAAGGTCTCCCTGCGTTTTCCAGGCTGGTCTCAAACTCCTGGGCTCAAGTGATGTTCCTGCCTCGACCTCCTAAAGTGCTGGGATTATAGGCGTGAGCCACCTCAGCTAGCCACAGTGCACCATATTTCCCACACTTACGCACCCATGGAATCTTTCCTCTCTCTCTCTTTCTGTGTGTGTGTGTGTGTTGCTGTGTGCAAATACATGCACAGATTATCTCCTGACCACTGTTTCATGGAATCTCCATGGGAAGGTTGGAATGTTCTCAATGACTGATAGGTATTATTTTATCATTATACCTTGCTGGGAGGAAAAATAATCATGATGGCTCTTCTCAGCCTGGTTTGTCTGGGGGCACACTGTGTGCATATCAGCCTCTGTTTCAGCAGCTCCTGTGACCACAGGCTGCATTTGCTTTCTGAAGATGACTTTGATTCTGACCCCACTGTAGCCACAAGTGCTGCTTCATTCATACCAGTTGCAAAGCCCAACAGTTCCATCTGTGTTCCCCTTCTGCACAGACACCCACCAACAAAACGTCAAAATTACAAATCAGAGCAGCCCCAGAACGCAAAATGGCTGCTTGGTATGGACAAAACAGAACTGACAAAGGTGCATTTTGCTTCTAAGTAATTTTCTTCTGCTGAGCAGTGGAGGAGCCCTGGACTCTGAGAGAGCAAACCTGGGCTTTAGTCAAGGCTCTGCTGCTAACCATGTGGTTGTGGACACCTCTTTGGCCTTGACTCTTTACCTAAGAACAATGCCACTAGCTCTCCTGACTCACAAGTTTTGTGAGGGTCACATGCGAGATATGGAAAGTGCTATGAAAAATAAGTGGTTCATTTACGTACAAGAGATCAAGAGTTATAAAGTGCAAAAATAATGAGAAAATGCAGGAATACATCTATTAAGTGAGATTGGTGTTGAGGATATTTCCCTTTATTCTGGTTCAAATGTAAAGAATGATCATTGTTTCAGGCTATCATTGAGAAAACAAGTAATATGTGATGAGTTGTTAAAAAAAAATCAAGAATTGGCCGGGCGCAGTGGCTCACGCCTGTTATCCCAGCACTTTGAGAGGCCGAGGCAGGTGGATCACCTGAGGTCAGGAGTTTGAGACCAGGCTGGCCAACATGACGAAATCCCATCTCTACTAAAAATTAAAAAAAGAAAATTAGCTGGGCATGGTGGCAGGTGCCTGTAATCCCAGCTACCTGGGAGGCTAAGGCAGGAGAATTGCTTGAACCTGGGAGGCAGAGGTTGCAGTGAGCCGAGATCACGCCATTGCAATCCAGCCTGGGCAGTGGAGCGAGACTCTGTCTCAAAGAAAGAAGAAGAAGAAAAATCAGGGATTTTAAACACGTAGATTATTTTACATATACAATGTAATGTATCTTTACATACACAAGGTCGTCCTCCAGTAAAGAACTTCCCCCCAAAAAACCACTCAAAGGATTAAAACTGAAAAGTAGAAATTGAAACTGAAGGTCAGCCCTGTTGGCTCTCTCCTGTTTTCAGTCAACGTGTATATTATCAGGTTGAATGAGGTAAGCTTATCAATCTTCAACTGACACCTAGCTATCAGGGAAGAACAACAATATAGGTGACAGAATCAAGATTCAAAAATTCCTCTAGGCTGGACTGTAGGTGAGAAATTGGCAAGATGCAATGTAACAGACCTCATTACTGAGTTTTTGTTTTAAGTTATTTTCAAAAAACAAGGTGACGGTATCAGTGACTTGGGTTTGGTAGTTGTACAAGAAAAAGTAATTGAAGTGCTTTATTCGATGTGCTGAATTTTATTTGCCAATGTGATGTAGCTATAAAAAATTAGCCCTGGAATGCCTTAGTAGAAGCCTGTTCTGCAGAACAGAAGAAATAAATAAAAGTTCTGCCATAATCTGTATTTTTTTAGGAAAAATCTAGGAAGTTATATTTAATTCTAAAACTCATACTTAGAGAGAAATTTCAAGAAGTATAGTGTATTTGGAGGAATATCTGCATATTACAAGTAAGAACTGTGTAAAAGAAATTAGAAACAATTTCCCAAAGAACAGTCACAATGTTTGTCTTCCAAGAGTTGAGAGGCTGACATGGACAACAAAAGTAGGAGTTGGTAGATTCCAGCCATATTTATTTTCCTTATGGCAGAACTTCCCTTTTTTTTTTTTTTTTTTTTGAGATGGAGTCTTGCTCTGTTGCCCAGGCTGGAGTGAAATGGCACGATCTCGGCTCACTGCAATGTCTGCCTCCCAGGTTCAAGCGATTTTCCTGCCTCAGTCTACTGAGTAGTTGGGACTACAGGAGCACACCACCACACCCAGCTAATTTTTGTATTTCTAGTAGAGACAGGGTTTCACCATGTTGTCCAGGCTAGTCTGAATCCCCTGACCTCGTGATCTGCCCGCCTCAGCCTCCCAAAGTGCTGATTACAAGTGTGAGCCACCGCACCTGCCAGAACTTCCTAATCATCTGTGGTGGCAGAAACTTAACATGACACCCCTGTGATCACCGTTCCTTTTGTATAATCCCCTCTAGCCGAGTGTGGGCAGAACCTGTAAATATGAGAAGCTAGGACTCCTATTATTATATTACGTTCTATGGAAAAAGGGACTTTACAAATCCCCATGAACTCAACGGAGTTAATAAAAACGGAGATTGGGTACACCTGACCTAATCAGGTGACTCATTAAAAGAGACTGGGCCTGTCCTGAAGTCAGAGATAGTTAAAGCACGAGAGAGGTCTGATGCGAGGGAGGTTCTGTGCTGCATTTTTGAAGACGGAAGATGCCGTGTGGTAAGGAGTGGTTGCTAAGACTGAGAGTCGCTTCCAGCTGACTACCAGCAAGAGAATGGGGGCCCCCATCTTCAGGCTGCAAGGAACCGAATTCTGCCAACAACCGTATGAGTGTGAAGAGGTCTCTTAGCTCCAGAAGGAGCACAGCTCAGGTGACGCCTTGATTTTAGTCTTGTAAGATGCTCAGCATAGGACCCAGCTAACTGAATACCCAACCCATAAAAACTGAGACAATAAATCTGTGTTGTATTAAGACACTGAGTTTGCTACGCAGCAACAGAAAACTAATACACCATCACAGCTGTCCAACAAAAGAGTATGCAGCCCCGTAAGGCAACGAAAAGCCCCTCTTAGCGGACGATAGATGCTCATCTGCGAAGAATGCTGTATAGCTGTTTTTTCCTAGAGAGAAATTTGAACCAAATAATCTCTGAGACTCCCTCCCTGGTTAACAATGCTCTTATTTTACAAATGACTTTTAACCGAACTTGCCATGTTGTCCCCTGCCCTTGATCTAGGGCAAATTCTGTTTTCAGAAATTGTTTTTGCTAATCGGGCCAGGCATCTCATTATCTTTTGACCCACACTGGCTGCTCTCTGCTGTTAGCCTCACCAAAGGTCCTTAGTTGCATTTTCACTTGCAGGAGGACTATATGTTAGCACTCTTGTGGTAGTAGTGCCAGCTGAAATTATGGGAATACCTGTAGCCAAGAGTGGGATATGTTCATCTCTTTCGTATTGGGTTTCGAATCACACTGCCAGAGAGTGAAAAGTTTTCCTTACTCCAGACTGAATGATTTAGTATTTATCTTGAACATACATTTCCAAGACTGTTTTTGTTCTACAAATAACTAATACTTATTTTAGTAAATAATAATGCCTATTTCATAGGGTTGTGGTGAGAATTAAATAACACCTAAGTAAGTACTCAGGAGGATCTTATTATCAAATAGACTCAATTAGTTCTTATTGTCAAATATAGATAAAAG